>NC_069503.1:885380690-885465690 GCF_027579735.1 Bombina bombina | reverse complement strand
TGTGACATTAGATATATCTGTATATTAAAATTGTTTTTTGCCAAATTGCTTTGAAATAGAAAATGAAGGCTTAGTAAAAGTACCTGAAGTTTGTGAAATTAGTTCTGTGCTGTCCATGGTGCTTATTACATCATGATGTAGAGTTTGCTTATAATAACTATTGGATATTGAGAACATGGTGCTTAAAATTAATTACAATTGTCAAAATATGTTTATTATATTTAATATAATTTCTATGCAATTATACTTATAATTATTACTCTATGCATTTATATGAGAAAAAATTAATTTGTGTGTGTGTGTGTGATGTGTATCTGAGTGTCCAACCTTTTCTGTAATTGATATTCTCTGTGGCAGTAAAAATCAAGCAAAATATAAACATTTTTTTTTTAAGTGATTGTGTATCCTTATTTGACCCTTAATATTAATTTTTCAAAGTACTAAAAAGTCTGAAAATCAAATTTATTTGATAATACATGAACAAGAATAGTTAAATCAAAAGTTTAACATCATAAAATGCAAAATCCCAAGCGGTATATAAACATTAAAAGAAACTTTGGACTGCTAATCCTAGGAAATGAGTTTTATGGATTGAATTCAACAAGGCTTCAGAAATGGTTCCATCTGCTGCCTACCAGCTGGTGAAAGGATAAATTTAATTCATTAATTCATTTGGAAAAAAGGATCCAAGTAGTAAATACTGAATTGTTCATAATGTACATAAGTTGAAATCAAATGAAGTCAAGTTGATTATCTTGGTAATTAATATAATTTTTAATAATTATCACTATTTTAGTATTAATTTTTGCAAGATAGCGATTGTGTTGTTATTAGTGTAATACTTTATGTCAGGATATGTTAGGCAGTAGTCTAATATATGTTCCACTTTCAAATATATATATGTATATTGGCATAATAATTGTAACTTTCATTAAAAGGTAAAAAACAAACTACATATAGTACATATATTTAATGTACTTAGCACAATCAAAAATACATAATCTAAATAACTAAATTGTCAAGATAAAGTATATTTCATATTTCCTTTGTTACTTCAAAATATTAGGCTTTAGCAACTTAGAGGCAATGTTTATATTTCCTGAATCATAAACTGTTTATATTTCCTGAAACTTAAAGGAATATTTGTTTTATAAAAGCACATGTATGTTATTATTATTATTATTATTATTTCATTAGAAGTTACATATCAAACATAAAAATTACAATGTGCTCAAATTAGTTTTTTATACTTATAAACATTTAACAAAGTTTGCTGTATGTCACAGTAATGAAAAAAGTTTAGTTAGTAAAAAAATCTGGTTATGCAAATGGCAATAGATTTAGCATTCTTATTTGTTGGAGGTAATGATTTCATGAATGATAGCTGGCCTTCTCTACATTATCAATAGCCTTTAGCTCAATGTGCATAACTGGCTGGATTTACTATAAAGGTTCTGTTCATACCCTGTGGGTTGGGTGAAGAATTAGGATTTATGCATTTACTTCTGCTGCTGTATTGTTTATACAGCTTTGGTTCAGTTTTGATCCTTTCTTTGCCTTTGAGGCTCTTCCACAGTGTCAGCTGTTGACTGATAGTAGGAAAACGGCCTCGTGGTGTGAATGAAAGGGACCTAGCGGTTGGTAAACAGAGATAAGGAATAAATAGAGCACAGGAAAAAGGAGATAGTTCTGTGGGAGCCCAGATTGCCGGCAGTCTGTTCAAGTGAGATGCAGAGCCTGTCCTTTTCCCAGATTAAATTAGTGTGCGAAATCTCCAGTGACCTCCTCCCCTTCTCCCCATACTCTTTCGCCAAGTTGAACAGCCTCGGTTGTAAAGTACTCATTTTATCCAGAGACAAGTTGGACAATAGAACTCTCCCTGATACTTATAGACAGCTGTCAGGCTTCAAAGTGCTTTCAGTATTTCATTTTTCATTGGAGTTAAAAAGGTTTTACCTTGTAACTGAAGACAGGGCATAATAGTAAGTGTGCCAGTTTAGGAACAGCTTGCAACATTTTCCAAGATTATAGACTTTTATTAACTTACACATCATAAAGACACAGAGTGCATCTTAAAGGTTTTGTAAATGCCAATTTGACAATGTTTTTCTTTCTTTTGTTTATTTATGAAAACTGTTTTTGTCAGAGGTAAACACCTTATACTCCAAATAAAATGACCTGTGCTTGCTCTATATGTGATTTCATAATACTTTGCTGATTTGCTGTCTATATCTTAATTGCCTGAATATTGTAAAATAGATATTTTGCAACCTTGATTGTCCCAATGTACATCGAAAAAAAGCATCAGCCCATTGTATTGTTGCAGATAATGAGATTGGTCGTTAAGTAAATGACACAAAGCCTACAAAAAGCTTAGTAGCTCACTAGAGTATCACATAATGTCCCTGCACGCCACACAATGACACAAACAGTAGACTAACCTAGCCCACCCTGATGTATTCTACATGACTGCCTTCCTCAAGTCAGTGGGAAAGATACAACAAAAGGCAAAAGGCACACGGTAAGTCAGTTTGACAATTTTGCCCTGGGGAGAAACTAGTGAAATCTTAGCTTCTAAGTGTTAGAAATCCGTTGGTAGACAAGTAGGTCACAATAAAGGGCTGATTGTATACCCCTCGTTTCACATGAATAATGATGATTGTATGCTCTTTGTTTAACAATACAATACTTACAAAAAGTTTAGGATTAGGGATGTAAAATATTTGAAAACATCCTATTCTGTGTTGTTTTGATTGTTTCCAATTTTAGCATGAAATGTCATAAGTTTATAACAGTTAACAAATACTCAGAGACAAATTAACCATTTTGACCCAGATTGTATCTGCCATTCAAAAATGCCATATATTTGCAAAGTGAATACAATTATGGTCATTGCCCTCAAACTGCAATAACAGATACTTTTGATTTTGATACTTCAATATTTCTATGTTTGTTTTTATATATTGTAACTGTAGAGAAAATCAGATATCAGTAAAATGTAACACAAACTTGTTATGCATATGTGTGTGCATTTAATGCTTAATTAATATTGTGTGTGTATTAATGTGTATTTTTTATTCAGTATGCTCATTTAACTATTGAACAGTATCACACTTATCTATATATAATTAGATAGATAGATCGACAGACAGATTGACAGAAATTATTTTTTTAACTGACTAAGCTGGAGATCAAGCTCTAAACATTTTAATATAATACAAACAATAACTAGTTTTCAAGAAAAGCTTATGGGAAACAATAGATAGTATCTAGATGATGTATCTTAGTAACACAGGTGGCAAATATAGGTATGTATTTTTATTTACCATGCCAAGAACAAACATTCAACATTTCACAAACTGTTCTGGTCTCAAACTATTGCTTTTCATAAATGAATATATAACAAATGATAAAAGCTGCAAATAAACTCTAAAGACCAACATAAAACTCAGTACACTTTTTAAAGTGGTATGTCCCTGTTGTATAACATACTATTAGATAGTTTTGCTATGCAACTAGCTAAACTATAGCTGTTTAAACAGATGTACAATATTTTTAAAGGTAACATCATGTAATTTTTAGATATTAAACTTCAGGAATATTCAGGCACTGAATGAATATGTAACACTTTAGAATTAACCGTTCTATGTGTTTGCCTATGATTCTATAATTCTATGGACAGTAGATAAACCCAAATAATCTTTCATTATTTAAATATGGGTAGCATAATACAAATAGTTTTGCTAAAATTTCTGACAAGTTTCAACAAAGTTTGCAAATTAAGTATACATTGTATATTGTCACTGTTAAGTTATCCAAGTACGATATATTTATTTATATCCTATCATATGTTTATTTTTAAAACATTTTGAAATCAGATTTCTGGAAACTGAAAACTGCTGGAAATATTAACATATTCACTTTACTTATGATATTCAGACACGCTAATTTCTGTACAGTTATGCAGAAATTAATCATTCATGAAAATTAAGTTATATAATAATATTACTTCCTCAGAAATACTACAATATAGTTAGACCGATGTTAAAAGAGGCAGCCATAATAGAAAAAATAAGATCTTATTTAAATAATAAAAAGTATATATATATATATATATATATATATATATATATATATATATATATATATATATATATATATATATATATATATTATATCTCTCACTCTTTATTTATATATATATATATATATATATATATATACTCTTTTGTGGAAAAAAGTTGTGCAACATTATAGTGTATTTTTACAATTAAAATATTATCAAAGAAAGGTGAATTTAAATGATTCCATATAATCACAATATACTTAGATTACATTTACTAATATTTTGAATCTTAAACCACCATTCTATTTAGTTTTTGTTTAATATGTGTTCCAAAAATTCAGACGGTTTATCACAACACTTTTGTTGCACTAATTACTGCTAGATAACCTAAAACAAACATTTGAATTACCAGAAAAACTATTTGCATTTCTTTATATATAACATACATGTTTTTTTTTTTTTTTTGTGATGTTTCTTGATATTTTGTTTTTATAGGTATAGCAGATATTTCCTTAAAGAAATAAAAAAAAAAAAAATTGGCCCTACAAATGAAAGACACAGCCCATTGGCATGTATTTTCGGGAGATGTTCTATAATAGAAAACTGACAGCTAAAAATGGTCTGTGTTGTTTTTATAGTAATAATTATTCAGAGTAATTAACACTAAATCTTTTAATTATTAGCAAGAGAATGAGTCCCATCCCAGAGAGTTCAAAAAAGTTCATAGAAAATAGTGGATTTGTGAAATATTAGCCATGCAAATGCTGTTGTTTTATCACAATCAAGATCTGTTCAAATTCCCTTTTCAGATTCATTAAACTATTATAGATAAATCTAGTACACATTACTGATTTACAGTTTTTGTTCATCTCTTTTTTCCATGTTCATAAAGCATAATAATATATAACTCAGGTAGATTGCATAGATCCAGTCAAAGAAAACATTTTGTATAATATAAACCCTTTGACAATACCAAATTTGAACATGTCAAACAAAAATAGGTACAAGTGTTTTAAAAAGATGTAGAATTAAAATCATTTTGGATTGAGATACACTTTTTGTATCAATTATCAATATCATAGGTAACAAGTGTTCCCTAGTTGAGCTGAAAGCGTGGAGGTTTAAATTAAAAAGGTTTCTTCAAATTATGTAAGTCAAGTTGAGGGGTAAACTGCCAAGGGAGGTACTGAGTTCTAATAAATGTAAAAGGAAAGGGCTTGAGGCTATTTTCCGAGAGCAAATATGATAGTTTTACTTATTAACTAGGCGCAATAAAACCACTAATGTCTTGCTTACAAAATAAATTATGAACATCTCCTTTTTTACTTACTCAAAAAAATCTAAACTTTAGCAATGTTATTTATATTTTTTTATTTCATTTTTATTTATTTTCTTAGCCTTAATGAATAAATTGCTTCCTACATCTATAGCAGAAATTAATTACATTTTCCACCTAAAAGAGAGCATTTTAATGTGTTACAGAGGAGAAATGGATATTACTTTGATGACAAATAAATATATTTTGGTTATGATTGTGTGGGGTGTCAATATCATCCAATAAAACTGTGTGAGTTTTCCTTATCAGCCAGTGAGATTATATCCCAATAAACAGTTGTACACTTCATGTTAGTTTCAAACTAAAAAAATATATTATTTAAGAAAATGGTTAATGCCATCTGTACAATCTGTATTTGGAGCTATAGCCCCAATATATGAAGTTGTGAGTGAACAAGGTTCCCAGCCAGGGAGCCTGTCTTCCAGTATCTGGGGCCAACAAGACAGCATCTGCTTCAAACAGTTATTATTGCACAGGTTAAAACTAGGGCAGACACTAACACTGGTCGTTTGCAACCAATCACATGAGAGCAGAGCTTGTAAATAAGTCCAGGAAGGCTTATAAAGCAGCTTCATAAATGTGGCCCACATTTTTTAATATTAGTGCAGTGTTCTATATTCTACATTAACACTTTTTTCTTGCAAACCAGACATATTTTGAATAATAGGCATAAATCTAAAACAGAGTTTGACTTCTTTCTATTCTTCGATTCTGTTCTGCTTTTTTTTGTTTTTTAGATTCTTTTTCATTTGAACTTGTAATTTTCTCCACTATCTACTAAAACATTCACCAGCTGAATGCAAAATACAAATGATTTTACTATTTTCAAACCTAATGCTTCTTCCATTACGACCATCCTCACTTGTTCACATAACTTACATTAAAACCTTTCAGTTTTATGTTTTATGTTTTTTCTCTCTCAAAAAAAAAAAAACACTTTTGGCCCTCCTACATAATTTTCTTTTTGTTTTAAAAGTCTTTATAATGTTATGACTCCTATATCAACATAGTCTGCTAAATGGACAAATGTCTCATACGTTGCCAAGCCTCAAATACAGAATCCTATTATCCGTACTTTGTTTTCACACATTTTAAGGTAGTCATTTGGGCTCTTTTTCATCTCACTACTGTTTAAAATGTTTTTAAAACCCCTGGGCTGTGTTTATAATGCTGGTGTAAAAATGTTGCCAGATTTTTCTTTTGCCATATTATGGCCCAGCAGTGGCGTCACTAGGGTTGGTGTCACCCGGTGCTGTAAGTTATGGTGTCACCCCCCCTCCCCCCAGAAAGCAGACACACACAAACACAAAAACACAGGTACACACACATACAAACACTTAAAAACATACTCAGATGCACACACAAACACTCAGAAACACACTCAGACACACACACACACACAAACACTCAGGCACACACACAAACACTTAGACACACACACACACACACACAAACACTCACACACACACACACAGAAACACTCAGACACAGACACAAAAGCACTTAGACATACACACACACAAAAAAACACTCAGACATACACACACACACACACACACAAAAACTCAGACACACACACATACAAAATATGTAAACTGCACTGCATTAATTTTAAAGCTCATGCCTAGAGCTGCTCCCTGGCTCAGCAGAGCATCAAATGAAATATAAACATAGCACTCTAAAAATAAATCACTAAAGAAAAGGTTTTTGCGCGCAAACTATGACAATTCTGCTCTCTGACTCTGTTCCAATCTGTCAGTGCACAGCCCCGGGCCGTGTGCCTACTGCTTCTTATGGCCAAGCACCTCTGCTCTATGCCCACCCCCAGACCCCTGTCCGCCCTCCCCTCCTACCTCTTCAGTGTGCACTTAGTGTACCATAACCGTACCGGTCTGGTGGGCATCATACGTGGCTCCTTCACTTTAGAGACAGTGTCAGACAGTCATGTGGTCAGGTGCCAGGCATTCCCCTTAAATTAAGGGGGATGCCTGGCACCTGACCGCATGACTATCTGACACTGTCTCTAAAGTGATTTACCAGTTCCCGTTTAGAGAGACAGCACAGCAGTGAGTGACTCCACTGCTCCACATGTCACTGAGCAATGAGCACAGATAGGCAGGCAGGTTTAGGCTAGCTGTGCAACTTCACAAGCCCCACAGCACGCCCACAACATTCATAGTGAAATTGGGCAGGGGAGGAGCAAAGCACAAACAAGCAAAAGCAGCCGGGAAAACTATTTGTGGAAATTGCAGCGCTGGCTCAAGGGGCACAAAAATGAAGTGTCTACAACTTCCCCAATCCCACTAA
Organism: Bombina bombina; assembly: GCF_027579735.1. NCBI lineage: Eukaryota > Metazoa > Chordata > Amphibia > Anura > Bombinatoridae > Bombina > Bombina bombina. The sequence continues at coordinate 885,457,981 of NC_069503.1, read as the reverse complement.
TGTTCACAAATGCTGTCCCCTTTAATAAAAAAATTGTATGCATTTCTTTGAATTTCAATAAAATTATTTTTTTTTTTTTGGTGGTGTCACCCCCTGGAGGGTGTCACCCAGGTGCGGCCCGCACCCCCCCCCCACACCCCTAGTGACGCCACTGTGGCCCAGGAAATTTGATTTTGTTTGCAGCCATTAATTAAATCAACTTTGGGGATCCCTCTATTTCACAAAGGGGTCCATTTATTAAGCAGAATAGTGCCTTGTAGCTCTTGTGGTGCAGACTCATTCATACAAGTCTTTCTAACTCAAGTTAAAGGGTCGGCAAACACCTTGAGACTTTTAAATAAAATGTTTAGTTAAGCATAATGAAATAACTTTGCAATATATGTTCATTATCAATTTTGCCACTTTTTCATGTCATGTAGCTCTGCAAATTGAGCAGTTTCTACTATGAAAAACACCTGCTGACTTCTCAAGGCTAAATCTACTACTTATCTTTCACTAATTGGCTGTTACTGATAACAACTGCAAAACTATACTTTATACTAACATTATAGCTGAGCCTTGTTGTCTGTAGACTAAAGCCCAGATTGGCTCCTCCAAATAAGGCAAATGGTGGGTAGAGTTTGGCTATGGAAATATAATTGCAGTAAAAAAGATGTTAATTTATTTTAGAAACATAAAGGGGCTGATTTGATCATGTCCGTCTGACATCGCTGAATGCCGACAGCATACGCTGTCAGCATTTAGCATTGCACAAGCAGTTCGGGTGAACTGCTTGTGCAATGCCGCCCCTGCATTTTCGCAGCTAATCGGCCGCTAGCAGGGTGTATCAATCAACCAAATCGTATTCAATCGGGCTGATTGCTGTTTGCCGCCTCAGAGGAGGCAGGTGAATTAAGGAGCAGCGGTTTTAAGACCGCTGCTTTAACTGCTGTTTCTGGGGAGCACAAAGGCTCGCGCGGAAACAGCTGCTTTGGGGATGATTGACCGCTTGGTAAATTGGCCCCTTAAGATTTAGCTGATATGTTATTCTATAGCACACAACAAAAATGTCTTGTAATTACAAAGTGTTTACTGTCCTTTAAGTATAAGTGCTGCTTCTTAACCTCTCCACCTCAGAGGCTCTGCTCTTGTCCATAGACTCCACCAGGTAAATACAGGTGGACATATTCCCTCACTGGGAACCTTGTCTGACCAGCTAATGATAAATAGGGGCCATAGAATCAAAATGAAAAAAGTAAAGAGAAATTAAAATTTCTAATGACAGTGGATATTTTTGTCAGCTGCAGACTTAAAGGGACATTATACACTCATTTTTTCATTGCATGAATGTTTTGTAGATGATCTATTTTTTTTAAAATGTATGTTTTTGCTTATTTTAAATAACATTGCTCTGATTTTCAGACTCCTAACCAAACCCCAAAGTCTTATGAGAATATTGTCAGCTACCTACTCCAGCTTGCTCCTGTTTGTGTAAAGGGTCTTTTCATATGCAAAAGAAGGGGGAGGGGGGAGTGTCTTATTTCCCACTTGCAGTGGGCTTTCCAGCTACCTTTTCAACAGAGCTAAAATGAGAGTTTCTAAGTAAGTTTTTAAACAGTTTTATACTGGATTTTTAAATCAGTATCTGTGCATCTTATTCTTTATCGTAGTGTCTATTACATGCAGTTATATGAAAATGAGTGTATACTGTCCCTTTAAGCCCAGATTGGCTTCTTAAAATAAGGCTAGTGGTGGGTAAAGCTTGGCTATTGAAAAACAATTGCAGCAAATACAATGTTGATGTGTTTTTAGACATGGCTGTAGCAAGACTAGAGAATTGCCTTTTTTTAATTATAAGGGTGTTTACTGGCTCTTTAAGGCTTTGTACCTCAAAATAAAACCCACATGTAAATGCAGCCCTGTAGCATTCAGGCTTTTAGTATGCAGATTATTTTAGTATGCAAATTTACTCCTTAGAGTTATGGTACATTTCAGACTTTAAGAATGTTGCAATGAAAAATATATTAGTTTTTTTTTTTAATATATATATATTATAATAAAAGATCTTTAATTCTACTTGGTATCTTCTAATTTCTCCGCCACCCCTTCATTTCCACTTTTGGCTGCGCTGTAACATAGAGTGCAGTCCCACCCACTCTTTACATAGGTTTTATGAGAAATAGATCATGTCAAACTAATCTAATTAGATTCTATGAAGTAAAAATATAGATAAAGGGGAATCAGTTGATGTGATATACTTAGATTTTGCAAAGGCGTTTGATACAGTGCCACATGAGAGATTAATGCACAAAAGTAAGGGACTGGGAATAGCTGAAAATTTTAGCTTATGGATAAATAACTGGATAAAAGATAGGGAGCAACGAGTAGTAGTAAATGGATCATACTCAGATTGGACAAAGGTAATCAGTGGAGTCCCCCAGGGATCAGTTCTGGGCCCTATTCTTTTTAATATTTTTATAAATGACTTGGAGCTAGGATTAAATAGCGACATCTCTATTTTTGCAGATGATACTAAGTTAAGTAAGGTCATTAGGTCAGCGCAGGATAAACTTTCCTTACAAAGGGACCTGCAAAAATTAGAAGTATGGGTAGGTAAATGGAAAATGAGATTTAATACGGGAAAATGCAAGGTTCTACATTTTGGAAGTAAAAATAAGCAGGCAACGTATTATTTAAATGGGACAAGATTTAGCCAAACACAGGAGGAAAGGGATTTGGGGGTAGTAATAGATAACAAGCTAAAGATGGGTGCACAATGCAGGGCAGCAGCTTCAAAGGCTAATAAGATACTAGCATGTGTTAAAAGAGGTATTGACTCAAGGGAGGAAAGCATAATTCTGTCACTATAGTGAAGTTCTGGGGACCAATCGCAAAAAAAGATATTGCAGAACTAGAAAAAGTTCAGAGAAGGGCCACACAGCTAATAAGTGGATTGGAAAATTTAACCTATGAGGATAGGCTAGCCAAACTGGGTCTGTTTTCTTTAGAAAAAAGGCGCTTAAGAGGTGACATGATTACTTTATATAAATATATTCAAGGCCCATATACAGAGATGGCAGAAGCTCTGTTTATTCCAAGAAAATTGTTTGTGATCAGAGGTCACAATTTAAGGTTGGAGGAAAGTAGATTTAATCTCCTGCAACGGAAACGTTTTTTCACGTTAAGAGCAATAAAATTGTGGAACTCATTACCAAAGGAGGTAGTGAATGCCAATACCCTAGATACATTTAAAAATGATTTGGATACATTTCTGTCTATAAACAAAATTCATGGATATGATTGCTAGTATTAAATGGGTCACCTTTTAGTGGGATTATTTAAGCTTAACTAGAGCTTTTTGTATATATTTTAGATTTGTATAGGTTGAACTCGATGGACTTCGGACTTTTTTCAACCTCATCTACTATGTTACAATGTTACTATGTTACTATAGGCATGGATTGAACCCTTTTCACAAATAGATTAAAAAAAATATTGGCATATATTGTTTTTTTTAATAGCAAAGATTACATATAAAACAAACTCTCAGATTGCATTTAAAGGATATTAAAGTCATTAGGATATAGCAGCAATTAGGAAAGAAACTCTTCCTCATTGTTGTCAATGTATCAGCCTCCCTGGACCTCTCCACGCTGTTCCCTGGAAAAAGTGAGCTGCCCGACACTCAGACTTCCACCGCTGCAGTGCCTGCTTGTCTTGGCATCTGACGTTGCTGGGGGTGTGTGAATTTCTAGCCCAATCCTGATAGTCAGTCAAAATAGCACAAAAGTATAGAGCATGTCACCGGTCAATAGGATATATCAGCAAAAAGGAAGTAGATTCGCTCTATAAGAAAAACATTAGCCTTTATTTGATCATTAGAAAGAATGACAACAGCCACCCAAAAGTGTTTAGGAGAGATGCGCAGCACAAACAGCTTACGCGTTTCGGGGGTATGCCGTATTCATAGCCTATCTTGTAAATTCTCTCCCTCGTTTAAAAGAACAATAAAACAACCTGATTGGTCAGAGGGAAGAGCATCTACCTAAATTCACCCGTGTCTCTGGCAATACTCAACTATCCTGCGTGAGCTGAACAATGTAGGAAAATTAATATGTATAAATATATAAATTTAAGAAGAACAAAATTCATTAGTGAAATCTCCCTAACAGCAGGAAGTTAGAGAAATTAAATTTGAGAGCTAGCCCAATGGTCAAAGGAACAGTAATGTGGAATACATTACATTGCATGTGTACATGTAGGATAAATTCATACAGATCATACTACTATACATAAAAGACAAGAAAACACAAAAGAAAACAAATCATATATGCTTAAGGACCATCAAGTACATATGATTAAAGAGAAGCTGAAGTATCAATAGCTGTGATCTACTATCTCACAAAATAAAAAGTGTAAAGTTTATGTGCAGATAAATATCTGTTTATGCATGGTGGAAGCAACTCGTTATAGCTAAGTACAGCAATAGTTACTCCTATAAACAATAGTAATGTAACATAACTTGTTTATGTAGTGTTGTAAAAGGAGATAACTGGATGAAGGTACAGTGGACTGGGAAAATCACTCCCAGTAATTAATTAGATCACATCTGGAGTTTAGACCTTCAGGATATCTTGTTTTGAGTCTAAACATCAGAGTAACTATTGCTGTACCTAGCTATAACGATTTGCATCCTCTATGTATAAACAGATATTTATCTGCACATATACTTTACACTTTTGATTTTGTGGGATAGTGGATCATAGCTTTTGATACTTTAGCTTATTTTTTATCATATGTATTGATGGTCCTTTAGCATACATGTTTTGTTTTCTTTTGTGTTTTTTTGTCTTTAATGCATAGCAGTATGATCTGTATGAATTTATCCTACATGTATACATGCAATGTAATATATTCTACAATACTGTGTGGAGCCTGGCTATGGGGTCATGTAAGGCACAATAGTGTAGTCCAGTAATATAGCTCAAAGTCCCGATCATGAAGACCAAATAGAATTGTCTGTTTATTGTATAGCTCTGGAGCCTGTGGAGGGAAAACAGTTCGTTAAAGCCAATTCCTTTTTGAGATCGTGGTCGCTTGCTGCATGCTGAGAGCTCTTGGTAGGACATGGCGCGATCGCTGCAAGACGGCCTCGTGGTTAAGGCCTCTGACTGTACTCCGCCATCCAGGAGCAAGTCTTCCACATCGCCGCCTACCCTCCCCGTGGTGGAGTGAGTAGCTGCGTCATCGATTTTCACTAGATCTGGTGGGTCATCTTTATAGTAGGTTCTCATAATCCTGTTCACCTTAACCCCAAGCCCGGTCTGCCGCTCCGGGGCCAGAGCCGAGAGTGGTTTAGTGGAGTTGAAAGTAGGATCAGCTTGCTGGTGCGATGCTGAAGGTACTTGGCTGGTTGCATCCGCCATTCTATCTTGTTTAAGTAAATGTGCGACTGGGGAGGGTAAATTGTTGGGATCCTCCTCTAGCCAGTCAGGTGAGTCCTCCCGGCTATGAGATAGGTGTTGAGAGAGGATAGTGAACTGGGCATTGATGCGGGAGCTTAGCATGATCAGAGCTTCTAATATTAAAGAGTCCATCCCCTCAGCTCAGTAGAGGATCCGAACCAGTGAGGAATGAGCCTTAGTAGGAAGTCTAGGAGCCAAGAGCTTTCCTAGGTTTGAGGGCTCTGGTAGGAGCAAAAATAGAAGTCGGCTCTTCACTGATAAGGGAGACTCTGAGTCCCCACCGACACTGCTTCCCCTTTGCTTTAGTAATCTTCTGCGAGTTGCTCCAAAGTATGATCAGTGAAGGCTATTCTTTGATTTTAGATCAGAATTGCTATGTAAAAAGTTTATTTAGGGCTGTTAATTTATTAGAGCAGGAGCTCCTTGTACCTGCGTCTGCTCAGCTTAATAGTTGGATCCGCCCCCCCCCCCCCCCAAGTGAGAACTTTTTAAGTTCCAGGCAATTTATACCTGTCATTTTGCTCATATATTTTGTGCATCTGGGAGTTATTCCCTGTTTGAGCACTAAGTAGACTCCAGTGTGGTTTATAGTCACTATAGAGGGGTTTTATGAAGTATGGACTGTGTTATGCCCTTTCCAAACAACTTTGAACTGTTGCATATCATTTGTATTAGACAGTATGACACCTGCACCTAGTTTTTCTGTGTATTAAAGTCATTACACACATAATACAGAGACACACAAATTCACATACAAACTCTCTCACACACACAAAAAGACACACAGAGACACAAAAACACACAACATAACACAAACACACACACACAACCATACTGTACAATTTTCAGAGCTTAATCTCAAGGGAAAAAATTATAGAACTTTGCAAAGTTTATTTTTTTCTACACATAATTAAACAGTAGATGAGGAATTGCATTATAAAACTATAATCTTCATAGTAAATAGCTGTTAGTGCAGCAGTTTAGAAGTTTTTACATCTTTGTTTATGCCTTCTATAATCATAATTGGCTGTAATCAAGGGTTGCTCAAAGGCATTTTCTCTCCATTTGATTCAAAACATGTACAGGTCAAGAATCTACTGAGGTTTAAAATGCACAGTACAGATATTTGCCAAACAGAAAAACCTCAAATTATTGTACATGAATATATATTTCTCTGTATTAGAGTATAACCTTTGTGCAAAGCATACATTGAATGTATATTAATAACCAATAGAATACTACTATAGAATATTTTAGGAATTTTATTTTTCTGTTCAGGAAGTACCATTATACAGGGAGTGCAGAATTATTAGGCAAGTTGTATTTTTGAGGATTAATTTTATTATTGAACAACAACCATGTTCTCAATGAACCCAAAAAACTCATTAATATCAAAGCTGAATAGTTTTGGAAGTAGTTTTTAGTTTGTTTTTAGTTATAGCTATTTTAGGGGGATATCTGTGTGTGCAGGTGACTATTACTGTGTATAATTATTAGGCAACTTAACAAAAAACAAATATATACCCATTTCAATTATTTATTTTTACCAGTGAAACCAATATAACATCTCAACATTCACAAATATACATTTCTGACATTCAAAAACAAAACAAAAACAAATCAGTGACCAATATAGCCACCTTTCTTTGCAAGGACACTAAAAAGCCTGCCATCCATGGATTCTGTCAGTGTTTTGATCTGTTCACCATCAACATTGCGTGCAGCAGCAACCACATCCTCCCAGACACTGTTCAGAGAGGTGTACTGTTTTCCCTCCTTGTAAATCTCACATTTGATGATGGACCACAGGTTCTCAATGGGGTTCAGATCAGGTGAACAAGGAGGCCATGTCATTAGATTTTCTTCCTTTATACCCTTTCTTGCCAGCCACGCTGTGGAGTACTTTGACGCGTGTGATGGAGCATTGTCCTGCATGAAAATCATGTTTTTCTTGAAGGATGCAGACTTCTTCCTGTACCACTGCTTGAAGAAGGTGTCTTCCAGAAACTGGCAGTAGGACTGGGAGTTGAGCTTGACTCCATCCTCAACCCGAAAAGGCCCCACAAGCTCATCTTTGATGATACCAGCCCAAACCAGTACTACACCTCCACCTTGCTGGCGTCTGAGTCGGACTGGAGCTCTCTGCCCTTTACCAATCCAGCCACGGGCCCATCCATCTGGCCCATCAAGACTCACTCTCATTTCATCAGTCCATAAAACCTTAGAAAAATCAGTCTTGAGATATTTCTTGGCCCAGTCTTGATGTTTCAGCTTGTGTGTCTTGTTCAGTGGTGGTCGTCTTTCAGCCTTTCTTACCTTGGCCATGTCTCTGAGTATTGCACACCTTGTGCTTTTGGGCACTCCAGTGATGTTGCAGCTCTAAAATATGGCCAAACTGGTGGCAAGTGGCATCTTGGCAGCTGCACGCTTGACTTTTCTCAGTTCATGGGCAGTTATTTTGCGCCTTGGTTTTTCCACACGCTTCTTGCGACCCTGTTGACTATTTTGAATGAAACGCTTGATTGTTCGATGATCACGCTTCAGAAGCTTTGCAATTTTAAGAGTGCTGCATCCCTCTGCAAGATATCTCACTATTTTTGACTTTTCTGAGCCTGTCAAGTCCTTCTTTTGACCCATTTTGCCAAAGGAAAGGAAGTTGCCTAATAATTATGCACACCTGATATAGGGTGTTGATGTCATTAGACCACACCCCTTCTCATTACAGAGATGCACATCACCTAATATGCTTAATTGGTAGTAGGCTTTCAAGCCTATACAGCTTGGAGTAAGACAACATGCATAAAGGGGATGATGTGGTCAAAATACTCATTTGCCTAATAATTCTGCACTCCCTGTATATGGTTTTGTTCTGCTTCTTTAAACTAGATAGGAGCAACACTTAGCACACATGACAATAAATGGTAAATATGTTTTCTCTGTTACCCAGGGATAATGATTTTTTTAAATGGTGTATTTTTAAAAAATATCAAAATCACCATAAATAAGTCTTTGGACCTCCCAAAATATTTGTAGTGCATTATGCTTTATGTATAGGGCTCACTTTAAGAAGCTGCAATAGCAGCTTGGGAGCACCTTCGGCTGCAGGCTCGCAAACCATGGCTTCTTAACCAACTACGCCAACTGTAAAGTGCCGTTCATCAATCCCCTGGATTTCTCCGACCAGGGAGATTGAAAGCCCTGGCAAATTGACGCAAGCAGGGGGCAACGTTGCACATGAGGCAAAGTGTGCAATGTTAAATGTGGGAAGTGTGAGGCTTAGTAAATCTAGCCCTAAGTCTCAAAGTTGTTATACACATTGTTACATGGCTCTACTATGATTTTGTAGTATAAAGTTATTGTGTTCATACCATTAATGAAATGTATGTTTGTAAAGTAAGGTTTGATAACAATATCGCTGAACTTCAGCCAGTATTGTCAGTGTGTTTTTTTAGTGATCATAAACCTAAAATACTTCTGACATTAACTTGAAACTGCTATCTGCATCGCTAATCCCCCAATTTTATAATCCAAAACCAGACACAGAGAATACATGACAAATACAATGGTGATTCCATGGGTTTAGCCATTACATCACATGCTTGTATAATGATTTGAGTTGTGTGTAGTGGTGTTAATATGCGGCATGTGTACAATTAACCTGTTGCTTCAAAATCATAGAGATTTGTGTATGTGTCTATTTAATGGATTTAAACAGTGTCATTATTGGTATAGTGGACATGTGTATTTGTTGAGTTATTAATATTATTCATAAAAAAGTGCTTCTTATACATTTTTTAATTTGTATTGACAGAGGAGGTGGCTGTTTGATGATATTTCTTCCTCACTTCATTCAATATGGTAGGTGTAATTTCATGCTAAGATCAAAAAATTTTAAGGTACCATGTAATAAGTCAAAATGTGTAGTCCAGAGTTTATCAAGTTCATTTTAGCTGTTAAATAGGATAAGTGGAAATGTTTTGTTAAGTGTCAATAATTTGGATTGTGATCAGAAAAATGATTGACACATTTTAAGTATTCAACCATTTTTCACTGAAGTAATAATGAAAAAAGAGTTGACTAAAAACAATGAAAATGGATGATTATGATTGTGTTGAGATAGAAAACAATGCATGGGTAGCCATTAACATTATGATAATTATGAAATTGTGATCAACACATAAATTATATCATCTTTGTAAGCCTTTTGTTATCCTTGATGCTTATTGATGAACAATTCTTTTAATGGTGAATATTAAAGGTACACAGCAGTGCAAAAATAAAATGTGCATCTTTGTACCTGCATATTCCTCTAAGGTTCACACTCCCAATCTGATAGGTAGATAACCTGCAGTTCTAGGTAAAAATGGATAAATATTACGTAATTATAAAGTATTTTATTTTTGTTATGGTATGTTTAATAAGGTTTATACTGGTCTGATAGTTGAATAACCTCAAGTTCTTGGTGAAAGGGGTATATATATATATAGTTTATTACTAATACTATTGTACTTTGTATTTTAGTTTTTATGTGCTATCTGATATTAAGAAGGAAACAATATTTACTGTAACCATATTGCATTAGGAATTTTAGGACTGAGATCTTATGAGCATACCAAGATCTAACTTCCCATAACATAACCTTTAGACAATATCAGCGATTACAGCCATCCCCAGACAGGTGATTGGCAGCACTGTGGTCAGCATTAATGCTAAAACTTGGGTTAAAACAAAGAAAGAATAGGTGCAAACTTTAGTGCGTAATTCAATTGAAACTGGCAGCCCTCACATAAAATTCCACTTGTAATTTTTAAGTAAATACAAGCAAAAAAAATGTAAGATCCTCACACTACCTAATGAAATAGTGTGTAACTGTAAAACGAGTAGCATAGCTTTTTTTAATAAATTATTACTAAGTTTAACATTGTGGGCTAGATTACGAGTGAAGTTCAAAATTGCGCTTTTGTGAGCGCAATATTTGCACTCCACTCAGTAATACCGGTGCACGCAAATGTACGTTGGTATTATAAGTTGAGCGCAATTCAAACGAAACCTTGTGTTCGCATTGCATGAAAGCTTTGTGCTCAAGAGAGCACGCTTCCATAGGATCCAATAGGAGCCTCGTTCTGATGCCGATAGTTACGGCAAAAAAACCAGCACAGGGGGTGTCGCGCAGCATTGGGCAGCAAATGTAAAATATATTTATGGATATGACTATATACATATATATTATGTCTTTATATGTGTATATGTATGTATATAAGCATATATATATTGACAGTATAATCACAGTCACCCATGGAAAGCACTTTCAGTGCGTTTTTTTTTTTTTTCTAACACCCCAGATCCCCTCACTTTAACCCCTGCTTTGTGCAGTTATTTTAATTTAAAAAAAAAATATGCTCTTATTTTTTTTGAGAAATAATCTTTAAGCTTTATTTTAATTAAATTGGGGACATTTTTTGAGCGCAAAGTGCTATCACAAGCTTGCGGTAGCATTAACCAGCTGAATGGTTATTTAACGTGCGCCCGTAAACTGGCAAATTTGCCCCTTTATGGGCGCACGTTATATTAGCACTTCACTTGTAATCTAGCCCTGTATTGTTTATTTAATTTCCACTGAAAACCTCTGGAATGTTTTTGAAGTTTCTAGAGGACAGCACTTTGAGGGTTCAAACACTTCACTTTTTCCTATAGTAAGCGCAATAGCTTGTCCTTACAATTTATTATTTATCTATTTGGGAACATAAGAGTTCGGGAGAAGCATCAGCACTTCAAGTACAAACCCAGTGAAAAACTTTTAAGCTCACTATTTTATAATACATTTTTGAAGATATTGCAGTGGACTCTCGCTCATTTCATTGGGTTAATTACTTGATAGTTTTCTACCTTGTGTAGTTTTTCCACCTTTGACAAGACAGTAAGGTTATGCAACAGCAACCCTAAAATAAGTCTGTCTTGGACTGGCTTAGAAGCTTACCCCGTAGCTTAGTACTTTGATTCCAAAGAGTTTATAGTTAGAATCCTAAGCAGCAACGTTAAAATAACCTTGATGTGTGGGTGACATTGAGGTAGCCACATAGTGCACAACAATGTTGCTTTGGTGACATCGTAGTTATTTATTTGTATTTATGATTGTTAATCTCTCTCTCTCTCTCTCTCTCTCTCTCTCTCTCTCTATATATATATATATATATATATATATATATATATATATATATATATATATATATAATTTACAGTATATATAAACCACAGATTCAATATATTTTCATATCAAGGACAATTAAGATGGAAAATAACTAATAGCCAATCATTGGTGGTAGGTGATCTAGCATATTAACATTTAACTTTAAAGGGACAGTTTACTCAAATATATTCTCCCCTTTAATTTGTTCCCAATGATCCAATTAACCTGCTGGAGTGTATTAAATTGTCCTTATATTGGCATTTTAAATAGTTTATGTAGCCTGTGGTATCCACACCTATCCTTAAAGTTTTTGGCCTCAAGACCAAGCTGTGTTAACACAGCCAGTAGAAGAAATTATATTACCAGTGGGTTATAGAAGAGATAAGGTAATAAAATGATATATGAATAATTTCCCATTGTTCTCTCCAAGTATTGCGGATTGGTTTTTGGACAGTTATAAAATAAAGAAGCATGTATATGTACACAAGGTGATAAAGTAATGAGATCTGATTATACCTGCAAGCTCAATCCATTTTATTAGGTTGTGGCTTTAAAACACAAAATCAGCTAATTCATATACACAAATAAGCCTTAAAAAAGCAAATCTCATACATTTTATACTCTGCAGTAAAAAAAAGTAATTGGAAAAACAATTTTATAGAATACTGTCCCTTTAAGAAATAATTTTGTTAATGTTCTATAGCAATATAAGAGAAATAGTGTGTAAAAACACACCAATCCTCCAGGGGGCGCTCTCAATAATGATGTCAAAAATATTAGTAATTAACAAATCTAAAAAGTGATATAAAACAATCAACAATAAAAAATATTAAACAAAAAAAAGAAAAAGGAATAGATCCTTTAGCTGATAAAAAATAAATGTCCATACAACCAATAGTGTCCAATGAATGATAGTAACTCCAAAGAAATGCAATGGTCAGCTCTCTGTCGTAGGAGGGTCAGGATCCTGATGATAACACATGGTCTGTAAAAAGAAAAACACAGAGGCGCCCAATGGCCTAATACCCCAATATCAAGGCGGATACAGGATTTGTAAGAATTATACTCACAAACAAACAGCACCAGAAGGTGCAAGAAGTCAGACTGGAACCTCACAGTTGCCCAGCAAACTGTGCTGGGCTATGTTGGCTATGTATCCCTCCTTTTAGGAACCTGGTGGATCCCTTAGGCAAAGTATCACCACTGGTTCTCTGGCCGTGTCTGTTCAGTTTTCTGGGCAACTGTGAGGCTCCAGTCTGACTTCTTGCACCTTCTGGTTCTGTTTGTGAGCATAATTCTTACAAATCCTGTATCCGCCTTGTTATTGTGTTATTAGACCATTGGGCGCCTCTGTGTTCTTCTTTTTATAGAATGTTCTATAGCGGACGCATATGCATATGGTATACTAACTTAACCTCTAAAGTTTCAAGGTTACTGCAATCTTTTGAAGGACTTCAAATTTTCTAATTCTCAGAACGTAAACTAGACCCTACTGACTTTAGTACTTTATACAAAATTATGGTTTGTCCAAACATTATTACTGTGTATGTACTGTAAATATTTTTTATTACAAGGTTTTTCACATAGTAGAAAATGTTGTTAGTATTTTTAAATATATATTCCTATATTCCTATATATATATGTAAATATATATACCTGTATATATACATATAGATATATAGGTAAAGATATTGGAGTAGTGCGCAAGCTATAAGTGTTTTTTTTTTCCTTAAAGGGACATTATACACTCATTTTTTCTTTGCATAAATGTTTTTTAAATAATTGATTTATATAGCCCATAAAGTTTTTTTTTTTTTTTTTTTAAATGTATAGTTTTGCTTATTTTTAAATAACATTGCTCTGATTTTTAGACTCCTAACCAAGCCCCAAAGTGTTATGAGAATACCGTCAGCTACCTAATCCAGCTTGCTCCTGTTTGTGTAAAGGGTCTTTTCATATGCAAAAGAAGGGGGAGGGGGAGTGTCTTATTTCCCACTTGCAGTGGGTGTTCCAGCTACTTTTTCATCAGAGCTAAACTGAGAGCTTCTAAGTACGTTTTTTAACAGTTTTATACTGGATTTTTATATCAGTATCTGCATCTTATTCTTTATAGTAGTGTCTATTACATGCAGTTACATGAAAATGAGTGTATACTGTCCCTTTAACTCTCTCCATTAAAGTCTATAGGGTGAATGCAATAGCGTGGTCATGATGCCCAAAGTCCTAAAGTTAGCACACATCGGGTTTTGCTGGCATGCAAACATTTTGCTTTCAACTTATAATATACGTGCAAATCCATGTGCATTAAAAGTTTTCTTTTAGTGGTGTTTGAGCACAAGCGAAAGTACTAAATAGCGCACCACTTGTAATTTGTAATTTTAAATAGTGGAGTGTATCAAATTGTGTATAAATAGTTCCTTTACCTTTATTTTATCATTTAAAATAGTGCTTTTTGCCTATCACCTATACTTAATCATACTCTATAGAAAAACTATATAAACAAGGGTCAGCAAGCACCATAATGTAAAGTGTCTCCCCTTAACATAAAACATATTAATCACTGCCCCTTTATGAGATACACAATTCCTAATGTAAAAACACAAACTGCCTTTAAAACAATCCCTAAGGGTAGGGTTGCCACTTCAGCCATGTTTTCCTGAATACTTATGAGTTACACATGCTGCAGGATGTGCAAGGAGGAACATGTATTGTGTTTCTGGACAACACTATTTGTATTCCTCCCTGCACACCCTGCAGCATGTGTAACTTATAAGTGTTCTGTATTTTAAGGGACGGGTGGCAACCCTACCTAAGGGGCCTTGTAATACTGCTGAGACATCTCACCAGACCGGAAAACTTTAGAGAATCTGGCCTAAGTACTAGCCATTGTGTATAGATGGAGAGTTAAGATAAGGAGACTTTAACGTAATGAGAAATAGATAACATCAGGAGGTCTGCCATTTCTTCATGTGTAACTCATGTATATGGGAATGTTCTTGAGAATAATGGATTATGGTTTCAAACAGAAGAAGCTGCTGTTTCACATACAAAAATAAACACAAATGATCAATTTAAAAATGCATTAAAAACTCTTCAGCTACTATAACAGATTATTAGGAACACATTAAGGGGAGACTAATTTTACAGTACAACGTCCCTTTAATTGAAATAGTAAATGAGCATTTTAACAAGTTGAGTGCAAGCTTCATAGTTTCAAGTGTGTTATGAGCAACTTGTTAAACTTTTTTTAAACCACTAAATTAAAAAAGCATCAAGCAAACCCAAGATATGGGCAAGATTATGAGTGGAGCCCTATTTAATGCTCCTGCTCGAGGTTTACTGTGCTAGAAGTACGTTTTTTTGCGCATTGGGTTGCTCTCGTATTATGAGTAGAGATGTCGCGAACCTAAAAATTTGGGTTCGCGAACTGCGAACGTGAACTCCTGCAAAAGTTTGCGAACCGGCGAACCGGGCGAACCTCCATAGACTTCAATGGGCAGGCGAATTTTAAAACCCACAGGGACTCTTTCTGGCCACAAAAGTGATGGGAAAGTTGTTTCAAGGGTACTAACACCTGGACTGTGGCATGCCAGAGGGGGATCCATGGCAAAACTCCAACGGAAAATTACATAGTTGATGCAGAGTCTGGTTTTAATCCATAAAGGGCATAAATCACCTATCATTCCTAAATTGTTTGGAATAACGTGCTTTAAAACATCAGGTATGATGTTGTATCGATCAGGTAGTGTAAGGGTTACGCCCGCTTCACAGTGACAGACCAAACTCCCACAGCGGGTACAACATCATCATCATCACACCGTACGCCCATGTGTGTAATGCTGCCTGACTGAGACATATCCCTGTTATCTACATCCTCTGGCAATAATGGTTGCGCATCACTCATTTCTTCCAACTGATGTGTAAATAACTCCTCTGACAGATCAAGTGAAGCGGCTGTGGTGCTAATGTTGGTGGTGGCGGCAGGCGGGCGAGTGGTAACTTGAGAGGTGCTTCCCGGAGATAAGCTGGAGGAGGATGGTGCGTCAAGGTTCGGAGCGGAAGCTATAGAAGATTGGGTGTCCTGTGTTAAAAAGTCAACTATGTCCTCAGAACTTTTCAAGTTCATGGTACGTGGCCTCTGAACACTGGGCATTATTCTAGGGCCAAAGGGAATCACAGCACCACGACCACGACGGCACCTGCGGGGTGGCCTGCCTCTGCTTGTCATTTCTTTTTAAATGTACACTTACACTACACTACTATTAAACAAGATATGAGTGGTGGCACTGGGCAAGTGGGCACAGTATACACTGTGAGCCTGACACAAAAAAGCAGACTGATGTTTCACAGTCCAAAAACTTTTTTTTTTTTAAATGTACACTTACACTACTATTAAACAAGATATGAGTGGTGGCACTGGGCAAGTGGGCACAGTATACGCTGTGAGCCTGACACAAAAAAGCAGACTGATGTTTCACAGTCCAAAAGGTTTTTATTTTTTTAAATGTACACTTACACTACTATTAAACAAGATATGAGTGGTGGCACTGGGCAAGTGGGCACAGTATACGCTGTGAGCCTGACACAAAAAAGCAGACTGATGTTTCACAGTACAAAAAGTTTTTATTTTTTTAAATGTACACTTACACTACTATTAAACAAGATATGAGTGGTGGTACTGGGCAAGTGGGCACAGTATACGCTGTGAGCCTGACACAAAAAAGCAGACTGATGTTTCACAGTCCAAAAACTTTTTTTTTTTAAATGTACACTTACACTACTATTAAACAAGATATGAGTGGTGGCACTGGGCAAGTGGGCACAGTATACGCTGTGAGCCTGACACAAAAAAGCAGACTGATGTTTCACAGTCCAAAAAGTTTTTATTTTTTTAAATGTACACTTACACTACTATTAAACAAGATATGAGTGGTGGCACTGGGCAAGTGGGCACAGTATACGCTGTGAGCCTGACACAAAAAAGCAGACTGATGTTTCACAGTACAAAAAGTTTTTATTTTTTTTAAATGTACACGTACACTACTATTAAACAAGATATGAGTGGTGGTACTGGGCAAGTGGGCACAGTATACGCTGTGAGCCTGACACAAAAAAGCAGACTGATGTTTCACAGTCCAAAAAGTTTTTATTTTTTTAAATGTACACTTACACTACTATTAAACAAGATATGAGTGGTGGCACTTGGCAAGTGGGCACAGTATACGCTGTGAGCCAGACACAAAAAAGCAGACTGATGTTTCACAGTCCAAAAAGTTTTTTGTTTTTAAATTTACACTACTGTTACACCAGATATGAGTGGTGGCACTGGGCAAGTGGGCACAGTATGCGCTGTGAGCCTGGCACACATGCTGGCAGGCAGGAAACTGCAATTGGATTACACAAGCAGACTGATGTTTCACAGTCAAAAAAGTTTTTTTTTTAAATTTACACTACTGTTACACCAGATTTGAGTGGGGCCACTGGGCAAGTGGGCACAGTATACGATGTGAGCCTGGCACACATGCTGGCAGGCAGGCAACTGCAATTAGATTACACTAGCAGACTGATGTTTCACAGTCGAAAAAGTTTTTTTTTTTAAATTTACACTACTGTTACACCAGATATGAGTGGTGGCACTGGGCAAGTGGGCCTGGCACACACACTGGCAGGCAGGCAACTGCAATTAGATTACACTAGCAGACTGATGTTTGACAGTCAAAAAAGTTTTTTTTTTTAAATTTACACTACTGTAACACCAGATATGAGTGGTGGCACTGGGCAAGTGGGCCTGGCACACACTCTGGCAGGCAGGCAACTGCAATTAGATTACACAAGCAGACTGATGTTTCACAGTCAAAAAAGTTTTTGTTTTTTTAAATTTACACTACTGTTACACCAGATATGAGTGGTGGCACTGGGCAAGTGGGCCTGGCACACACTCTGGCAGGCAGGCAACTGCAATTAGATTACACAAGCAGACTGATGTTTCACAGTCAAAAAAGTTTTTGTTTTTTTAAATTTACACTACTGTTACACCAGATATGAGTGGTGGCACTGGGCAAGTGGGCCTGGCACACACACTGGCAGGCAGGCAACTGCAATTAGATTACACTAGCAGACTGATGTTTCACATTCAAAAAAGTTTTTTTTTTTTTAATTTACACTACTGTTACACCAGATTTGAGTGGTGGCACTGGGCAAGTGGGCCTGGCACACATGCTGGCAGGCAGGCAACTGCAATTAGATTACACAAGCAGACTGATGTTTCACAGTCAAAAAAAAGTTTTTTTAAAAAATTTACACTACTGTTACACCAGATATGAGTGGTGGCACTGGGCAAGTGGGCCTGGCACACACGCTAGCAGGCAGGCAACTGCAATTAGATTACACTAGCAGACTGATGTTTGACAGTCAAAAAAGTTTTTTTTTTTTAAATTTACACTACTGTTACACCAGATATGAGTGGTGGCACTGGGCAAGTGGCTTGGCAGGCAGGCAACTGCAATTAGATTACACAGGGAGAAAAAAAATGATTTTCTAGCCCTAAAAAGGGCTTTTTGGGGTGCTGTTCTTACAGCAGAGATCAGATGAGTCCTTCAGGACTGTAGTGGACACTTAATACACTAGCCTAGCTATCAATTTCCCTATTAAATCAGCAGCAGCTACACTGTCCCTCCTCTCACTAACAATGCAGCTTCCGAATGAATCTAAAATGGCTGCTGTCCAGGAGCTGGGAGGGTTTGGGAGGGAGGGTCTGCTGCTGATTGGCTGGAATGTGTCTGCAGACTGTGAGATACAGGGTCAAAGTTTACTCAATGATGACGAATAGGGGGCGGATCGAACATTGCATATGTTCGCCCGCCACAGCGAATGCGAACATTCTATGTTCGCCGGGAACTATTCGCGACATCACTAATTATGAGTTGAAAGTAAACTGTTTTCGCTCACGTGCTAACCCAACGTGCGTAAAACTTACAAATTCACACACACATTAACCTATTCCCCAATAGAAGTTAATGAAGCAAAAAAAAGTGACAAAACACCCTACTCGAGCGCAAACACAATCCCATATTCTCAAGTGCGCTAACCCGACATGAAAAGTAGGAGGAGGTAACAAGAGCGCTGAGAAAGATATAACAAACTAATGGAGATAAGATTATATGTAGGAAGCTCTGTGCTATATTAAAAAACTAAAATATGATAAAAATAATAATATAACAATAATATATTTTTTTGATTTCTCACTTTATGTGGAAGAAGATATAAAAATATTATATGGATGAAAAAAGGAAAACAGTGTAAAGTGTAAATCTAAACTGATACGGCTAGATTTAGAGTTTTGTCGGTAACGACCCGCGTAGCTAACGCATGCTTTTTTTCCCCCGCACCTTTTAAATACCGCTGGTATTTAGAGTTCACAGAATGGCTGCGTTTTCAGTGCGTTAGTCTCCAAAAAAGGAGCGTATAGCATATTTACCGCCATTGCAACTCTCGATACCAGCGGTGCTTATGGACGTGGCCAGCTTCAAAAACGTGCTCCTGCACGATATCACCATAGGAAACAATGGGGCAGTTTGAGCTGAAAAAAAACCTAACACCTACAAAAAAGCAGCGTTAAGATCCTAACGCAGCCCCATTGTTTCCTATGGGGAAACACTTCCTAAGTCTGCACCTAACACCCTAACATGTAACCCGAGTCTAAACACCCCTAACCTTACACTTATTAACCCCTAATCTGCCGCCCCCGCTATCGCTGACACCTGCATATTTTTTTAACCCCTAATCTGCCGCTCCGTACACCGCCGCAACCTACATTATACCTATGTACCCCTAATCTGCTGCCCCTAACACCACCGACCCCTATATTATATTTATTAACCCCTAATATGCCGCCCCCAACGTCGCCTCCACCTACCTACAATAATTAACCCCTAATCTGCCGACCGGACGTCACCGCTACTATAATAAATGTATTAACCCCTAAAGCTAACTCTAACCCGAACCCTAACACCCCCGTAAATTAAATATAATTTAAATCTAACTAAATAAATTAACTCTTATTAAATAAATTATTCCTATTTAAAGCTAAATACTTACCTGTAAAATAAACCCTAATATAGCTACAATATAAATTATAATTATATTGTAGCTATTTTAGGATTAATATTTATTTTACAGGCAACTTTGTAATTATTTTAACCAGGTACAATAGCTATTAAATAGTTAATAACTATTTAATAGTTACCTAGTTAAAATAATGACAAAATTACCTGTAAAATAAATCCTAACCTAAGTTACAATTAAACCTAACACTACACTATCAATAAATTAATTAAATAAAATACCTACAATTACCTACAATTAAACCTAACACTACACTATCAATAAATTAATTAAATACAATACCTACAAATAAATACAATGAAATAAACTAACTAAAGTACAAAAAATAAAAAAGAACTAAATTACAAAAAATAAAAAAATATTTACAAACATTAGAAAAATATTACAACAATTTTAAACTAATTACACCTACTCTAAGCCCCCTAATAAAATAACAAAGACCCCCAAAATAAAAAAATGCCCTACAATATTCTAAAATTAAAATAGAAAAGCTCTTTTACCTTACCAGCCCTGAAAAGGGCCCTTTGCGGGGCATGCCCCAAAGAATTCAGCTCTTTTGCCTGTAAAAAAAAACCATACAATGCCCCCCCAACATTACAACCCACCACCCACATACCCTTAATCTAACCCAAGCCCCCCTTAAATAAACCTAACACTAAGCCCCTGAAGATCTCCCTACCTTGTCTTCACCACGCCGGGTTCACTGATCGATCCAGAAGAGCCTCCGATGTCTTGATCCAAGCCCAAGTGGGGGGCTGAAGATGCCCATGATCCGACTGAAGTCTTCATCCAAGCGGGAGCTGAAGAGGTCCATGATCGGGCTGAAGTCTTCTATCAAGCGGCATCTTCAATCTTCTTTCTTCCGGATCCATGTATGTCATCCCGCCGACGCGGAACATCCATCTTCCCTGACGACTTCCCGACGAATGACGATTCCTTTAAGGGACGTCATCCAAGATGGCGTCCCTCGAATTTCGATTGGCTGATAGGATTCTATCAGCCAATCGGAATTAAGGTAGGAAAATTCTGATTGGCTGATAAAATCAGCCAATCAGATTCAAGTTCAATCCGATTGGCTGATCCGATCATTTTTTTATTTATTTTACAGGTAAGTATTTAGCTTTAAATAGGAATAATTTATTTAATACGAGTTAATTTATTTCGTTAGATTTAAATTATATTTAACTTAGGGGGGTGTTAGGGTTAGGGTTAGAATTAGCTTTAGGGGTTACAAAATTTATTAGAGTAGTGGTGAGGTCCGGTCGGCAGATTAGGGGTTAATGCTTGAAGTTAGGTGGCGGCGATGTTAGGGAGGGAAGATTAGGGGTTAATACTATTTATTATAGGGTTATTGAGGCGGGAGTGAGGCGGATTAGGGATTAATACATTTATTATAGTAGCAGTGAGGTCCGGTCGGCAGATTAGGGGTTAATAAGTGTAGGTAGGTGGAGGCGACGTTGGGGGCAGAGATTAGGGGTTAATAAATATTATGTAGGTGTCGGCGGTATTAGGGGCAGCAGATTAGGGGTACATAGGGATAACGTAGGTGGCGGCAGTGTGCGGTCGGCAGATTAGGGGTTAAAATTTTTTAATAGAGTGGCGTCGATGTGGGGGGACCTCGGTTTAGGGGTACATAGGTAGTTTATGGGTGTTAGTTTACTTTAGAGCACAGTAGTTAAGAGCTTTATGAACTGGCGTTAGCCCAGAAAGCTCTTAACTCCTGACTTTTTTCTGCGGCTGGAGTTTTGTCGTTAGATTTCTAACGCTCACTTCAGCCACGACTCTAAATACCGGCGTTAGAAAGATCCCATTGAAAAGATAGGATACGCAATTGACGTAAGGGGATCTGCGGTATGGAAAAGTCGCGGCTTGGAAGTGAGCGTTAGACCCTTTAATGACTGACTCCAAATACCAGCGGGCGGTAAAAACCAGCGTTAGGAGCCTGGTTTTGACCGCCAAACTCTAAATCTAGCCGTTAGTTTTTAATTTAACATAAGAGCAAATACCCTACTGTTCAAATTAGAAGTAATGCAATTACTGTAATGTGATATAAATTTGAATCATTTGACATTTAAGTGTACTCATATATATATATATATATATATATATATATATATATATTCACACACACACAAAGTGTTTCTCAGTTTCATGTACTTAATACTTTTCAAATATTACAGGTGCTCTTATTAAGAAGTGTTACAAAAACAATACAAATAATAGTCACGCTCAGGTCCTTAAAGGGACAGTCTACTTGAATTTTTTTATTGTTTAAAAAGATAGATAATCCTTTTATTACCCATTCCACAATTTGCATCAACAACACTGTTATATTAAAACACTTTTTACCTCTGTAATTACCTTGCATCTAAGCCTTTGCAGGCTGACCGCTTATCTCAGTTCTTTTGACAGACATGCTTTTTAGCCAATCATTGCTGGCTCATAAATAACTCCAAGGGAGTGATCACAATGTTTATCTATATGACACACTTGAACTATCACTAACTATGAAAAACTGTCAAAATGCACTGAGATAAGAGGCGGTTCAACTGCTTAGAAATCAGTTTATGAGCCTACCTAGGTTTAGCTTTCAACAAAGAACACCAAGTGAAAAAAACTAATTTGATGATAAAAGTAAATTAGAAAGTTGTTTAAAATCGCATGCCCTATTTAAATCATGAGAGTTTAATTTTGACTAGACTGTCCCTTTAAATGCAAAAAGGTCTCAAAATATTTATTAGAAAAACTATTAATACATTACAAGAGTTTTGTCAAACACAATTATTTAAGGACCTTGCTGTACTGACGAGACTTCTTAGATCATCTCGTCTGAGAGGTGAGCTTTAGATCATCTGGCC
Organism: Bombina bombina; assembly: GCF_027579735.1. Lineage (NCBI taxonomy): Eukaryota > Metazoa > Chordata > Amphibia > Anura > Bombinatoridae > Bombina > Bombina bombina. The sequence continues at coordinate 885,435,368 of NC_069503.1, read as the reverse complement.
TTAAAGGGACACTGAACCCAAATGTTTTCTTTTTTAATTCAGAAAGAGCATGCAATTTTAAGCAACTTTCTAATTTACTCCTATTATCAATTTTTCTTTGTTCTCTTGCTATCATTATTTGAAAGAGAAGGCATCTAAGCTTTTTTTTGGTTTCAGTACTCTGGACAGCACTTTTTTATTGGTGGATGAATTTATCCACCAATCAGCAAGGACAACCCAGGTTGTTCACCAAAAATGGGCCGGCATCTAAACTTACATTCTTGCATTTCAAATAAAGATACCAAGAGAATGAAGAAAATTTGATAATAGTAAATTATAAAGTTGCTTAAAATTTCATGCTCAATCTGAATCACGAAAGAAACATTTTGGGTACAGTGTCCCTTTAAGTGATGAACGTTTATTTTTACTGTCCCTTTAAGTAAAACATAAGCAAAGATTTACAAAATCCAAGTGAACTAATACTTCTTAACATATAAACAAAAATACATTAAAAACATTTTTAAACAAAACTTTTTTGAAATTAAAAACAAAACATTAACATGAAAAAAAAATAATAAATAAAACTAGTCAGTTTTAAAAGGAATAGTCTATTCAAAATTAAACTTTCATGATTCAGATAGAGCCAGAAATTTAAAGAAACTTTCTGATTTACTCCTACTATCAATTTGTCTTCGTTCTCTTGTTATCTTTATTTGAATGTAAGCTTAGGAGCCAGCCCATTTTTTATTTAGCACCTGGGTAGCGCTTGCTGATTGGTGGCTACATTTAGACACCAATCAGAAAGTGCTACCCAGGTGCTGAAACAAAAATGGGCCGGCTCCTATGCTTACATTCCTGCTTTTTCAAAAAAAGATACCAAGAGAACGAATAAAAAATTATAATAGGAGTAAATTAAAAAGTTGCTTAAAATTGTATGCTCTATCTGAATCATGAAAGTTTCATTTTGACTAGACTATTCCTTTAATATTATTAATCTCTTCAACAAAAATAAAAAAAGTCTCCATAGAAAAGTGAACGAGAATAAAGCTTTTAAAAGTTTGAAATATGGTAACATTTAAATGTACTTAAACATAGTGTACTGATTGCAATTATTAATTTCTATAATACAAAGATGCTGAATTCCACTGGCTTTGAAGATTAAAAAATAGTAAAGGAAAAAAAGGAAATGCAGACTGCATAAAACATATTAAAGGACCAGTCAATACAGTAGATTTGCATAATCAACAAATGCATGATAAGAAGACAATGAAACAGCACTTAGTTTGAACTTCAAATGAGTAGTAGATTTTTGATAAATTGCAAAGTTATGTCTATTTCCACTCCCCCTGTATCATGTGACAGCCATCAGCCAATCACAAATGCATATACGTATAGTCTGTGAATTCTTGCACATGCTCAGTAGGAGTTGGTGACTCAAAAAGTGTAAATATAAAAAGACTGCGCATTTTGTTAATGGAAGTAAATGGAAAGTTGTTTAAAATGTCATGCTGTATCTGAATAATGAAGTTTAATTTTGACTTGAGTGTCCCTTTAACAGTAAATTACTACAGATTTCACATTTTTACAACCAAATAATAATACCGTGTGTTTTCTAATATAGTGGTCAAATACTTTTTTAAATTAAATGGACAGTAAAGTTAAAATTAAACTTTCATGATTCCGATAGGGCATGTCATTTTAAACAATTTTTCAATTTACTTTTATCATCCAATTTGATATGGTTTCTTGGGGTTTTCTTTGTTGAAAACATATCCAAAAAGCCTCCTTCTAATTCGATTTCTGAATATAATCACCACCTTTCTTGCTTATAATAGTGGTGGCCAACTACCTAAAACTTGGGCGGCACAGCTATCTTTTTTAGAAAACTTAAGGGGTATAAATTAATATCTAAGATGCGTAAAGGGTAACATATAAACATATGCGGCTAGATAATGAGTTGTGCGTTAGGGTAAAAAAGCAGCGTTAAGAGGTCCCAACACTGCTTTTTTATGCCTGCTGGTATTACGAGTCTTGCAGGTTTAGGGGTACCGCACATTTCTTTGGCCTTACCGCAAAACGAATTACGTAAACTTCGTAAAGTCTTTTTTCTATGGGACTTCCATAGCGCTGATATTACGAGTCTGTTCTGAGAGGCCAAAAAGTGAGCGGTACACCCTACCCTGTCAAGATCCCTAACGCATTTAAAAGTCAGTAGTTATGAGTTTTATGGTACAACGCCATAGCATAAAACTCATAACTAAAGTGCTAAAAAGTACACTAACACCCATAAACTACCTATTAACCCCTAAACCGAGGCCCTCCCGCATCGCAAATACTATAATAAAATTATTAACCCCTAATATGCCGCTCCGGACACTGCCGCCACCTACATTATATTTATGAACCCCTAATCTGCTGCCCCCAACATCGCAGACACCTACATTATATTTATTAACCCCTAATCTGCCATCCCCAATGTCGCCACAACCTACCTACACTTTTTAACCCCTAATCTGCCGCCCCCAACATTGCAGCCACTATATTAAACATATTAACCCCTAAACTGCCACACTCCCGCTTTGCAAACATTAGTTAAATATTATTAACCCCTAATCTGCCGTCCCTAACATCGCCGCCACCTACCTACATTTATGAACCCCTAATCTGCCGCCCCCAACGTTGCCGCCACTATATTAAAGTTATTAACCCCTAAATCTAAGTCTAACCCTAAACCTAACACCCACTAACTTAAATATAATTTAAATAAATCTAAATAAATGTTTCTATCATTAACTAAATTATTCCTATTTAAAACGAAATACTTACCTATAAAATAAACCCTAAGCTAGCTACAATATAACTAATAGTTACATTGTAGCTATCTTAGGGTTTATTTTTATTTTACAGGCAAGTTTGTATTTATTTTAACTAGGTAGAATAGTTATTAAATAGTTATTAACTATTTAATAACTACCTAGCTAAAATAAATACAAAAGTACCTGTAAAATAAAACCTAACCTAAGTTACAATAGCACCTAACACTACACTATAATTAAATAAATTAACTAAATTAAATACAATTACCAAAATAAATTAAATTAGCTAAAGTAGAAAAAAAACAAAAACAATAAATTACAGAAAATAATAAACAAATTACAGATATTTAAACTAACTACACCTAATCTAATAGCCCTATTAAAATTAAAAAAAGCCCCCCAAAATAAAAAAAAACCTAGTCTAAACTAAACTACCAATAGCCCTTAAAAGGGCCTTTTGCGGGGCATTGCCCCAAAGTAATCAGCTCTTTTACCTGTAAAAAAAATACAAACAACACCCCCAACAGTAAAACCCACCACCCACACAAAGAACCCCCCAAATAAAATACTATTTAAAAAAAACTAAGCTCCCCATTGCCCTGAAAAGGGCATTTGGATGGGCATTGCCCTTAAAAGAGCAGTTAGCTCTTTTACAGGCCCAAAGTCCCTAACCTAAAAATAAAACCCACCCAATACACCCTTAAAAAAACTAACACTAACCCCCTGAAGATCGACTTACCAGGAGAAGTCTTCATCCAAGCTGGGTCGAAGTCCTCAATGAAGCCGGGAGAAGACTTCATCCAAGCCGGGCGAAGTGGTCCTCCAGACGGGCAGAAGTCTTCATCCAGACGGCATCTTCTATCTACATCCATCTGGCGCGGAGCGGCTCCATCTTCAAGACATCCGACGCGGAGCATCCTCCTCATCCGACGACTAGAGCTGAATGAAGGTACCTTTAAGTGACGTCATCCAAGATGGCGTCCCTTAGATTCCGATTGGCTGATAGAATTGGCTGATAGAATTCTATCAGCCAATCGGATTGCATCAGCCAATAGGATTTTTTCTACACTAATTCCGATTGGCTGATAGAATTCTATCAGCCAATCGGAATCTAAGGGACGCCATCTTGGATGACGTCACTTAAAGGTACCTTCATTCAGCTTTAGTCGTCGGATGAAGAAAATGCTCCGCATCGGATGTCTTGAAGATGGAGCCGCTCCGCGCCGGATGGATGAAGATATAAGATGCCGTCTGGATGAAGATTTCTGCCCGTCTGGAGGACCTCGCCTGGCTTGGATGAAGACTTCTCCCTGCTTCGTTGAGGACTTCGACTCGGCTTGGATGAAGACTTCTCCTGGTAGTCGATATTCAGAGGGTTAGTGTTAGGTTTTTTTTAAGGGTGTATTGGGTTGGTTTTATTTTTAGGTTAGGGACTTTGGACCTGCAAAAGAGCTAACTGCCCTTTTAAGGGCAATGCCCATCCAAATGCCATTTTCAGGGCAATAGGGAGCTTAGGTTTTATTAGATACTATTTTATTTGGGGGGTTGGTTGTGTGGGTGGTGGGTTTTACTGTGGGGGGTTGTTTGTATTTTTTTTTACAGGTAAAAGAGCTGATTACTTTGAGGCAATGCCCCGCAAAAGGCCCTTTTAAGGGCTATTGGTAGTTTAGTTTAGGCTAGGTTTTTTTTATTTTGGGGGGCTTTTTTATTTTAATAGGGCTATTAGATTAGGTGTAATTAGTTTATTATTTTCTGTAATTAGTGGGGTTTTTTGTACTTTAGCTAATTTAATTTAGGTATTGTATTTAATTTAGTTAATGTATTTAATTATAGTGTAGTGTTAGGTGCTATTGTAACTTAGGTTATGTTTTATTTTACAGGTACTTTTGTATTTATTTTAGCTAGATAGTTATTAAATAGTTAATAATCATGTAATAACTATTCTACCTAGTTAAAATAAATACAAACTTGCCTGTAAATTAAAAATAAACCCTAAGATAGCTACAATGTAACTATTAGTTATATTGTAGCTAGCTTAGGGTTTATTTTATAGGTAAGTATTTAGTTTTAAATAGGAATAATTTATTTAATGTTAGGAATATTTATTAAGATTTATTGTAATTATATTTAAGTTAGGGGGTGTTAGGTTTAGGGTTAGACTTAGATTTAGGGGTTAATAACTTTAAAATAGTGGCGGCGACATTGGGGGCGGCAGATTAGGGGTTAATAAATGTAGGTAGGTTGCTGCGACATTGGGGCGGCAGATTAGGGGTTAATAAATATAATGTAGGTGTCGGCGATGTTGGGGACAGCAGATTAGGGGTTCATAAGTATATTGTAGGTGGCAGCGGTATCCAGAGCTGCAGATTAGGGGTTAATAATATAATGCAGGTGTCGGCGATGTTGGGGCGGCAGATTAGGGGTTAATAAGTGTAAGATTAGGGGTGTTTAGACTCAGGGTTCATGTTAGGGTGTTAGGTGTAGACATAAATTTTATTTCCCCATAGGAATCAATGGGGCTGCGTTAAGGAGTTTTACGCTCCTTTATTTTCAGCTGGCTCTCCTCGTTGATTCCTATGGGGAAATCGTGCACAAGCACGTATGACCAGCTCACCGCTGACTTAAGCAGCGCTGGTATTGGAGTGCGGTAATGAGCAAAATTTTGCTCAACGCTCACTTCTTGTCTTTTAACGACGGGTTTCTGAAAACTCGTAATACCAGCGCTGTAGGTAAGTGAGCGGTGAGGAAAAACTGTTTGTTAGCACCACACAGCCTCTAACGCAAAACTCATAATCTAGGCCATGGTTATTAAAAAGACAAATAATATATTTCCTTGGTTGCCCACCCACCAGAAGTGCCCAATTTTTTTACTTTATTTTTTTCCTGTGGCCACAAAAACTATGACACACATTCTTAGTTCTACGTTTTTCCAAGACCACAAAAACTAGTGCAGAGGGCTACATGCAGCCCATGGGCCACCAGTTGGTCATCCCTGGCTTATAGAAAAAAATCAATTGGCATAAATGTTAAATACTTATTAAACTTAAATGATTATTAGGAATGTTTTACAAGAGTTTTTTTGGTGGAGATTGTTTTAATATAAAGCAAATTTTCTCTAATACTTTACTTTATTGGACAAACAATCAAATATATCACATGATTACGGCCTGTGAACAAGGACTAGAAACAGTCCGAATTACATATGGCACTATTCTGATATACAATGAACACTGGATTTTCATCATTGTTTTTACTGAGATGATCCTTCTGTAAAGACTTGTTTTTGCCCTTATTTATGGTACTGTGGCTGTTTCAGTGAGAAAAGGACTGTGAGTCTACGATATCACATTATTATAGTTTGAAATATAAATCTATATTCAAGATTTGTATGACGTAAAACTTTAACTATTTAAACAAATAAATAAATGTGGTAACTGTCTAGATTTAAAACTCTTTTGTTCCTTGGAATGCCAAGTATAGAGTTTGGTGGCCCAAGAAAAAAATCTTTGAAGGTAACTTTTAACAGCTAGATTTATTCTTACTGAAAATGGACACTCTATTGATAGCCTTCTTTAGTACAGAGTCACGCAATAGGTGGGAAAAGTATTACTTATAATATGAAACATGTGTTAGTACTCCTAACTTTAAGATGTGAAAAAATATACCTTTACTACACCTATTTTTCTTTGGTGAGTACATTCTGTATTTACCTTCCCTATTTATATCAGTGATATTCATCTGGTTATAGCCCTTACACATATATCTTTCAAACAAAATTATGGGGGGAGGGGTATCACAATACTAAGCCCTTAATAATGAATTTCTGGCCATAAGTTTTCTATATACCACATGCTTTGTGACATCAGTTTTGGGTGTATTTCCAAAGTTAGATCTATTAAGAAAAGGGAAAAAGAAAATATTGCCATAGGGGTAATCATATACATTATTCAGCATCCCACTCATTATTTCACCTTGCAAAAGGCAAGTCCTTGGTTTTTACTTCATGGTCAGCTAATTGCTGACTATAGATTTCTAGAAACACGTCAGTGTACTTGCTAAGTTATACTAATGTTCCCATAAATGTACTTATTATCAGTTTACTTTATACTTACTCATTGAATTATGTGATTGGACCTTAGATACCTTATATCTTTATCAGGAGCATTCAACACTCAGCTAATGTTATATACAAATATATAACATTACATGCTGGAATGACAATCTTATTAAAGACTATGGTCTCCTTTTATTAAATGTTGAGCGGATATGATTCACTGAAGCATTTATTATTGCACAAGCATTTCACCAGAAATGCTAGTGCAATGCCACCCCATGCTCACTAGTGGGCAATTTGCCACTCACCGGTGGCCAATTGACCAATAGCATGGGCCGTCAATCATTCCGATCATTTCATATGAGTGCTGCTTCTTAATTTTAGTTTCAGACAAGCCTGAAACGTTGGGCTTTCAAAGCAGCAACCACTGCTTAATAAAAGGAGCCCAAAATCTGTAATGAACCCTGAGAGGTTATTTGTAATCCTATAGTTTATGTAATCATGTCATTAATGGTGTTGGATATGATGAAACCAGTAATATTATTGATGATCTCATAAAATATATCATTATAACAATATAATATTCATATAGTTTAAGTTTAGTTTATAAGCATTAAGCTTTATATTCCAAAGTGTTTGTATGTTGATGACCAAAACCTTAAATTCCTTAACTTTTTTTTTTAAATTGGAAAATCAGTATGCCTGTATTGCAAAATACAGGGCAACAATATACAGATATTCAGAATTACATTACATAGTTGGAAATAGAGATTGAACATATAGTTATTCTCCTCTTGTACAGGTGGTTACACGGTAAATCAAATGGAGAAAACAAACAGTATCGAATGATCCAAGTATTAGTAATGTCTCTTCATTTCATTAAGTAGAAGGTCTTCTGTGTTATTTCCAATCTTTTTTCTTTTTAGTGCTCTTCATGACTCATGATCCACATTTGGAGCATTGCTTCATGTGTGTCAATTTGTGATGTCCGCAGGTAGTGGTACCTTTCTAACTGCAAAGTTATTTTCATTTTTGTTCTCCATTCCTCCACAGTAGGAATATTGGTATTTTTCCAATGTGCTGGAATAAAACTTTTGGCGCAAGTTAGCATTAAGACTAAAAGGGATTTTTGGGGTTTGTTTTGGAGTTTTGTTGTGAAGTGAAATATAAGTGTCTCTGGTGTTTTAGGTATTTCTAATTCTAGAGTTTTACACGTCTGGCCATAATTCTCTCCAGTAGTTGTCTAATAGCGGACAGTCCCAACATATATGTATGAAGGAGTCATCGGCTCCACATCCTCTCCAACATTTGCCTGATGTTAAGGGGTAAATTTGTTTCAGTCTGGTTGGTGTGAGATACATCTACTCAGTAGTTTATAGTGTGATTCTTGTGTGTGTGCTGAAACTGACACACATTTTCTCATTTTAAACATACGTCTCCACTCTTGGACTGTAAAGTTAGTGCCCAGTTCCTTGTGGCTTTGAGTGGTGTATGTTGGGAGGGTGGTCTCTGTTGGTGTTAAAGTATCTAAATAGACCACAGCACCAACAATGTCTTCACAAAATGATACCTTTATTTTTATGACACAATGCTTTTGCGGCCATGATCAGTCGCACTTTATGAAGCTCCTGGAGATATTCGTTAAATTCATGACTAAACTGGGGATATAACTTCTATCTTGCTCAAATAAATGCATGATCCCTTCAGCCTACTCAGGAGCTGATCTAGCCTATTAAGATTTGGGGCTGTCAACGTTCACTGGAACCTGCGAAAGCCTACATCGATCATTTAAGCCTGATGGTTCTCCTTCAAAGTTCCAGGATTGTCTTATACTAACGTTAGTATCTGGAGACTGTAGCCCTAGCGGGATTATCATATCCGGAGCTCTCTGTGGCATAACTATATCTTACTGGTGACGGCCTTAATATTTACATTTCTCCACCTAATCTAAACCCCCCCCCCGGTAACCCGGGTTCAATTGGCTTAGTGGACTGCTGGCTGCATATAGCAGGATGGAGGACTTTAGCCTTAACCTACTATCCTTACTCCAAGCTCTTTCCAGAAAGATGGATGTACAGTTTGACCTCAGAACCGATCTCAGGGAGGCCTGCAGTAAAGATGGTGCCCAGCAGTCACTCTTATCTACACACGCTCCCGTTGTAGCACCGGAGTTACGTTATACAACAGATCTACCTCTAATCGTCAGCTCCGGAGAGCCTAAGCAAGAAACTCCAAGATTTGGGAGGGTTAACAGCCCAGGAGGAAGCCTAAAAACATCCGTTCTACTTACCTTGCACACTCCGACAATGACATCACGGCAAACCCCGACACTGAACAGTGCCTTCCCAAACCGTCAGCAATTTACATTTGGTGAGCCTGCAGCGAGTATACAACTGATTAGTTCAGCTACAGACAGTAGCCTAATAAACACCCCATAGCTCCCGGTGGCCTGTCCTGGAGATGCGGCCGGCTCCTGGATGGGCCGGGGGGGAAGCCACTACATCTGTCTCATAACTAAACATTTCTCTGAGTGGGTCACAGTACGGACATTTAGTCCCCCAAGACAACTCTACACAAGAGACTGTAATAATTTTTTCCTGATCTTAGCTAAGGTCATATGTACGGATCGGGACTTCCCATACAGCAGTTTGGACTTGAGTAGGGATGGTATCGGCTAACTATAAATTTGTTCTCCGGATCTTTTTTCATGTATGGGAAATGATTAGAGAGTCTGTAATTATATAAGAGTTGCATGTGGACTTTATTTATCCCTATGCCTCTTTTCTCTTAGTCATTTTTTTTCTTTCTCTTCTTTATTGTTTTAGCATCCAGCTAATGGTAGAATTTACTATATGTTTAAGTTGTAACAATTATATCACACTGTTGAACTATGCTGTATTATGTTAGGGGACCCTAGGGGCACTGATTCAGTTTTGTTAAGCCATGGCAGACAGACATGGCTACCTCCTATATAATTTAGATTGAGCTTCCCTTGCTCATAGCCCTCTAGTGGACACTGCATTTTCCATATGCTTAAGAGATGAGAAAGCTGAGAGCCATGGCTTTAACAGACAAATTCATATTAACTATGCACATGGGCCTTAATAGTAAAAAGTATGTAATTCTGCCTCAAATCTCACATATCCTCCTATCATTAGGGTCTTAGGCATATACTAGCGGATAGTTTTTAGAATTGAACCTCACTTACCCCACTTTAGGGTTGATTGCCCCATAGACCTATATGCCCCAATAGCGTCTAACATCCTATATTTTGACCTTATATTCCCTTACATGCCCTAATTCTATCCAACACTCTTTATTAGGCCTTGAAACTATGGAAGCCATATTACCCCTTAACTCAAAAACTACCCCCCACCTATTCAAGGAGATCCCTTCTGTAATTATCTAACCTACTGGACATTTTCTCTCAGTTACCCATTATTTTTAAGAATAGACATTGCCTTTATCTATTTATAACATATACTCATATCATCTTCATTATATATATGTCGATTTCCAATAGACAGAAACTCCATCCTGCTTATATTATATTATATTATATTATTGTATAAAAAAATCTTTTGCTAGCATCCATGAGCCCAGTCCCCCTCCCAATCTTCACATTTGAGCAGCTCTTGACTATTGAACTCCCCCCCCCCTCTATATTCAAACAGCCAGGCCCAAGAGTGGCCATTTCATAAACTAATCTCCTCTCCTAGATGGTTTTACTCTCCATGGATCCAAGAGTAATCCCTTGTCGCAAAAGAGGAAGCAAATATAAGAAACCTATAATAAAAATGAGGTCTAAGACATTTCTGCACACCACCCAAATATGATCCACTTTACATACCTAATACTGCATGTAAGTTTTATTGACTTGTGGTTTCTTCTGTTCCTAGTAAGTATGTTTTTTACTGTATTCTTTGGGTGATGTGATGTTCCTTCTCTATTGTTTAACATGCCCAACCTCAATAAAAAATCTTTAATAAGGGGGGGCGGAGCCGGCTCTGGATAGAGATGGCCGCACACTAGGTGAGCTCCGGCGCTTCAGCCCAAAAAGTACATATAGAGCCATCTAAAACCAGTTAAAATCTCACTAGTAAGTGACCCTCATGCTCCGGCTCTGAACCTGAGAGAGCTACAACACCGGATTACTAAAAATGCACTGAACCGGGAATGACCCGACTACTTCAAACTCCGGATCCTAACCGACAGAGGCAACCTATACCGCAACCGGAATATCTTCATTAAGAGCCAAGTGAGGGTGGATGGCGACTTTGGGGTAAGATATATACCTGTTCACATGCACACAACTTCTAATATCCCCGGGACCGCTCCACAAACCTCCAGCATCCGCCATCTTGGTGCGCCATACGCACTTTTATTTCGGCTAGCCCCTGATCAAAACACATAGCTATTAGAGCACAGAAGTAGTCGACTATAGACTATCTAAGCATACGAAACACAAGGGGCAAATGACAGGAGATGCTATCTCAATATACATTTAAAACCCAAAACCTGAAAAATAAATAGAAAAATAAGAAAAGAAGGACTATATATTTATGCTTAAAACTCGGCTCCAACTAAATCTAAATGGCTGGCTGGCATCTATAACTGACGTTAAGCTGGCAATGGAAATGCACTATACCCTATTCTTTTACCTACATACCTAACATGACCAGTAAGGAGGTTTACTGAAGTTACATAAAATAACCGGAGCCTGTGTGCTTGAATGGCATGTTAGCTTTTTCATTGTACTACATATGGAAAACCATCTTTTATCCCTTACACTTTTTAATATATAAGAAAAGGGTTGTGATATAAATTCAGCAATTGGTGCACAGGTCAATTATCTGCCCTTGAGGAGGTTGTTTCTAGCAGGGATAATTCTACTATAACGAAGTGTACATGGTTAATGTCAGCCAGTAATGCACTGCAATAGACAGCAGTCCCCGGCGTGGCAAATTTGTACTGCCATGCAATAACTCAAACAAAAGGAATATCTTTCAACAAAGGAGATTCACTTTTTTGACTGTCTACTTGAAATTCTCAATACTGCTTTTATAAAGTGACCCTGCCTATGTAACACATAGCCAAAGTATACAGCTGGCAAGTTAGAGAGTTACAAGACCAACTGCATTTAAAATGCCTCCCAGGAAAAATCTACAAAAAAGCAAGCACAATAAGAACGGAAATAAAGGGAACCCATCAATGGATAAATATTTCAAAGCAGCGGCTCTGCCGACACCGGGAGAGGACACCCTCACACCACAGGGCTCCCAACACTCACATTCATCTAACTCCTCTGAATCTGATTCTGATGGGGAAGACAAGATGGTGTCTGTTCCACAATCGATAATATCCTCTATACCTTTAAAACAAGACTTTTCTTCACTTATTACACAAGTAAAACAGTGCATTAAGGATGAGATTTCTGAGTTAAAAGGAGACATTACAGAGATTGGCAATAGAGTACAAAATCTGGAAGAAAACATTCAAGAACATGATACATGCTTCTCAAAAGTGAACGAGCAAATGGAACAACAGGATCAAACAATTCGACAATTAGAAGACAAATTAGAGGACTTAGAAAATAGATCCAGAAGACACAACATTAGGATACGAGGTATCCCAGAAACAGTGGACGCATCAAATCTACAGGAATATCTTCAAGCTCTATTTTCCCAACTTAGAGACCCTACAGATAACACCACAATTGGTATAGATAGGGCGCACAGAGCCCTAAGACCAAAACCTCCTGAGACGGCACCACCCAGAGATGTGATAGTAAAAATCACTAATTTTCAAACAAAAGAAATACTTATGTCAGCGGCTAGAGATAAACGACCCATACAAAAAGATGGAGCCACCCTGCAATTTTTTGCTGATCTTTCAACTAGAACATTAACCAGAAGAAAGGAACTGTCTCCACTCACAAGACACCTTCAAGCCAGGAACATAAACTATAGATGGGGTCACCCATTCCAACTAATAGTCATCTGGAAAAAGAGGAGAGCAAGTTGTTCATCAGTCGCAGAAATAGAGGATTGCTGCAGGAAACTGGAAATCCCTTCTCCAGCTATGGACCCGAGTAACAAACCTATTTCTTCCAATGCTTCAGATACACAGTCCTTTCCGTTACCCCAATGCAAAGAATGGCAAACGGTTCATAATAAAAGAGCAAGCAACACCTCATCCTCGAACCACAAGTCCCCGATAGGCTGAGAACATTCATTATAAGACATATGTTCTTCAGGAACTGGACATTCAGTGTGAGTAAGTTATCTGAAAATTTGAGAGAAGTTCTTTAACAATGAACTATATGGTTAGAGTATAGCTAATTGTTCATTAAATGATTAACTGTGCTGAATTCACAAAAGGTTGTAAAGATGTTAAATGTACAGTTGTACTTTGCGGGCTGAATGATTTCCACTAGGGAATTAATAGCCATTTCCCTCTATTGTTATAGAGTAAAAGTTGTTTATGTTGTTTATGTTGTTTTGAGTTATAATGTTAGATTATATTTAGGGAATTCACTGCAGAGCAATGACACAGAATCAAAGAACATCGAGATATGCAAGAGCAAAGTTGGAGTAGACGAGGTAATGTAATGACAGATAAATGTATTCAGATTGTATCACAGAATGTAAAAGGCTTTAATGTCCCCAACAAGAGATCCCTGTCTCTAAGAGATATTATACAAAAAGGAGGGGAAATTATTGGGTTACAAGAGACCCACTTTAAAAAGAGCTCAGTTCCCAAATACCTACATAGCAACTTCTCTCAACACTATCACAGTACTCACAATAAAAAAAAGATTAACGGAGTCAGCATCCTCATTCGAAACTCCATACCCTTTAAATTCATAGACCAGATAAAAGACTCTGAAGGGAGATTTCTTGCAGTGTGTGGAATCCTATATAACAAAGTAGTCACCCTGGTGAACATCTATGCCCCTAATCAAAAGCAAGCAGTTTTTTTTAAATCTATAGTTCCTTTAATTCAAGATATACTAAAAGGCCAATTGATAATAGTAGGAGACTTTAATTTACCTTTAAACCCCAAACTAGACAGTTCCAACCCTAACATACAGGTTGCAAAAAATACACTTAAATCTATGTGGAAACTAGTTAAAACCTTAGGCCTACATGACCCATGGAGGATTTCCAACCCAGAGCGAAGGGACTATACCTTTTTCTCTAATCCGAATAAATCATATTCTAGGATTGATTATATCTTGATAGATCACCTTACACTATCTTACGTAAACAATACAAATATTTCACACACGGCGTGGTCTGACCATTCTATGGTTAGCTGCTCCATCAAATGGCCTTCGGCCCCGATTAGGGAATTCTCTTGGAGATTAGATGAGTCTCTACTTTTGGACCCAGAGATCCAAGAAACTCTGAAGTCCGAATTGCAGGAGTACTTTCACAGAAACGCTCAAACTGAAGTGTCACCAGCAGTAGTTTGGGAAGCTCGCAAGTGTTACATAAGAGTCATACTGATCAAACTCAGAGCTAGGAAAAATAAATGGCAGAGGGAAGAATACCATCATATCTCTAATGAAATTACACAATTGGATTATCTGCATAAACTCCACCCTCAAGATGAAAATATTTTCCAACAGTTAAAATTTTACAGAGCTAAACTAACATCACATCTACATATTAAAGCGCAAAGAATAGCGCTCAAACTTAAACAGAAATTTTATTATGAAGCCGGGAAACCAGGGCGACAGTTAGCTAGATTGCTTAAAAGTAAACAAGCAAAAACATATATCCATGCGATTAATAACTCTAGAGGGATGAAAGTGGAGGACACCAAACAGATTGCAGACGCATTTAAAGATTATTATCATTCATTATATAACCTCTTTCCTAATAGGTCCATATCAGAGCATAAACGGAAATGTGAAAGATACTTGAGTGGTGTTGAGGTCCCTACAGTCTCTGAGAAAGATAGTAAACTGCTCCAGGCCCCAATAAGTTTCAAAGAGGTCAGTGATGCAATAAAGTCATTAAAACCCGAAAAGGCTCCAGGCCCAGATGGGTTTTCTGGGTCCTACTAAAAACTTTACTCCCAAATTTTACTGCCCCATTTATTAAACACATTTCATCAGATTGACACTGGTGGTACCCTGCCGGAATCCATGTTACAAGCGGTTATTACAGTCCTCCCTAAACCGGGAAAGAAACCTAATACCCCAGCAAATTTCCGACCAATCTCCTTATTAAACCTGGATTTAAAGATTTTTGCCAAAGTTTTGGCATCCAGACTTAACAGTCTTCTCCCCTCGTTGATTTCCCCAGATCAGGTGGGTTTTGTGCCGCGGAGAGAGGCCAGGGATAACACTGTGAAACTCCTAAACATTATAGAATATATCAATAAGAATAAAATACCTTCAGTACTATTATCTACGGATGCTGAGAAAGCGTTCGATAGATTGGATTGGACCTTTCTAGAGGCTTCTCTCACTAAATTTAATATTCCACCTTCTTTTATAAATAAAATCATGGCCCTTTACTCTTTTCCCACAGCCCAAATTAGAATAAACGGCACACTTTCTGATCAATTTGAAATTCGCAATGGCACTCGACAAGGTTGCCCATTATCCCCACTACTTTTTATCTTATCATTAGAAATTCTGGCAAGTAAAATAAGACTAAATGAAAACATTAAGGGCATAGTTATTGGTCAGAGAGAATACAAACTATCCATGTTTGCAGACGATGTTCTGATGTCATTGTCAGATCCTCTTGGGTCTCTCTCCGCGGTGCAGGAGGAATTAAAAGTCTACGGAGAGGTGTCAAACTTCTCAATAAACGCCAACAAATCAGAACTCATGCCATTACACATACTTCCCAAAGATACCCTCCACATACAAAGCAAATGCCCCTATGCGATTCAACTGAAGTTCATAAAATACTTGGGAGTATTTTTGTCAAACAATCTAGATTCGATCCGCATAGATAACTACACCAAGCTAATGACGACAATTTCTAACCAGGCCTCGTCCTGGATGTCAAAAAACATATCTTGGATAGGAAGAATGAACACAGTTAAGATGGTCTTATTACCTAAGATCCTGTATATACTACAAACATTGCCCCTACCGAACACTCTCACATACATACAAAAACTACAAAATATGTTGAATACTTTCATTTGGAAGAGGAGCCAGTCAAGAGTCAACAGAGCCTCTATGCACGCCCATAGGGCCATGGGGGGGTTGGGCGTCCCTAACCTATTATTATATAAACAAGCCATCTCTTTACAAAGAATTTTAGAATGGAGCAGGACTAGTAATAACGATCCAAAACATTGGATACAAATAGAACATGACATGACAGGAGTGCCACAACTGGGGGGCCGGTGTTGGCTGCCTACATTAATATCTAAAAACCAGAATAGCCACACTGACATGGTATTATCCACTATGTCAGATTGGAAATTTGTCCGAGACAAATATAAAGGCATTTCCAGTGCCTATTCCCCACTAACTTCAATCTTAAATAATCCAGAATTCTTAGAGGGCCAGAGTTACACCTCAGAGGAAGACATTGGCTTACGTGGACAGATTCCTGTCGCATTATTAACCAAAGCAGGGAAGATGATGCCTAGTACAGAATTAACAGAGGTAGGCAGGGGGTATTTTAATCAATGGCTGATGTACCATCAAACCAGACACTACATCATGACACACAGAAATAGGGCATTAATGTTGAGGCCCATGACCCCTTTTGAACATCTATGTATATCTGACACACCAAAAAAGGGGATTATCTCCATCATATATAAAACATTATTATCAGCTACAAAACCCGTTCCACATAATTACGTGAAAGGTTGGGAAAGAGATTTGCTGGGACCCCAGGACTCAAAGAAATGGGAAAACATTTTCAGCAACATAGCACACTCATCACATACAACGTCTGCTTTAGAAACTAATTACAAAATATTGTTCCGATGGTATCTAACCCCAAGCAGAATTAAATATTTTTTCCCATCAGCTAATGAAAAATGTTGGAGATGTGGTAAAGAGAAAGGCACTATGGGTCACGTGTGGTGGTCCTGTTCAAAAATTAACGCATTCTGGAGAGGGATCCTAGATGAAATACAATTAATCTCGTCAAATAAAATTACACACTCTCCCCAGGTCTGCCTATTTAACATGCTAAACGACATTAGATGTAATATCAGGAGGAGTTTAGGGCACATCATGCTTAACTCAGCTAAACAACTTATAGCAGCCATGTGGAGATCCGACAGGGTCCCTACGATAGATGAGTGGAAAGAAAAGGTGAAGGGAGCCTTACTGATAGAAAGATATCATTACCTTAAAACAAATAAAAAGTCGTTATTCAATGATATGATGTTTTATTGGGACTCTTACTTGGGTTCAAGCAAATAACTGTCAGACTAAACGTTGTGCAAAGATTAACGACATCTAAGTTCTGCAGTAGGTTATTGGTTTAGTTTATGTTAAAATTGTTGATGATTAGTTTATTGTTATTTCTGCTTTTGTCTTTATGTTTGTTTTTATTTTTATTGAAAGATTTATGGTCACAACTAACCTAAGATACTTGGTTCCATAGAAGTATTATACCTAGCGGGACTTTATAATCCATAGTGCTTTGGCACAGGAACCAAGATCAAAAATGTAAGATGTTAATGGCTGGCTCGGACATGTTTTTGTAACTGAGGTAACTCACCCATCTTTTACAATGTCAGTTATTATGCCACCATACAGACTGTGTATCCTATGTTTTGTATTATGCACTTTTCTGAAAATTTTCAATAAAGAAATAATAAAGAAAAAAAAAATCTTTAATAATAAAGGTATAATTTTGTGAAGACATCCTTGGTGCTGTGGTCTATTTGGACACTTTTATGGACTTGGGTATGCAGTAACCCCTTACTATTTGCATCATTTCTAAAATTGGAGATGTCTCTTTGGGTGCTGAGCTCATTGATTGATTCTGTTGGTGTTAAAAGGAGTTGTATATTATGGAGATTAAATGTCTAGGCATTTAAGACATAGTGCATAGATTTTTCAAATAAAGATGGGTCTCTGATGAAATGTTGATTATGTTTGTGAGTGTTAAGATAATGTCTGATTTCTGAGTAGGCAAACCATAATGTTGCTAGAGTGAGGTAAAGTTCTTGTAACTCTCGTGGTTCATTGGGAAGATCGGCAGAGGATGGGTTGGGTTAGTGTACAAAGGCAATTATTGGTTTCCATGTATTGGGGTCAGTGGGAAATATGGGGAGGATATGTGTGCACTGGTAAATTTAATTTTATCCCATTCAGTGAAAAATTCCTCCAGGAGTGGAAAGTCAGAGATGTTGGTATGTCTGTGTTGTTTGTCAGTCCACAATAATGTGGCTATGTCATTAGTTTTTAGGATTGTGGTGTCTATTTGTTTCCATGCTTTAGAGGACTCACTATGACACCAACCAACTGCTCTTTGGAGCAGTATTGCTCATCTATATAGTTGGAAATTAGGAATTCCCAGTTCTCGTGGATAAGGTATAGTGTGTGTCGACTGACCCTTGGCTTGATACCTTTCCATATATAATCTTCAACAAGGTAAGTATGAATGTGGGAGTGGTATGGGTTCTATTTGTAGTAAATATAGTACTCTGGGTAAGACATTCATTTTAATGACTGTGATCCTGCCTAGCCATTATATTGTTTTGCTGTTCCAATCAGATAGATCTCGAGTAATAGCTGCCCTGAGGCGTGCATAATTAGCATAGAAGATTTCCAAAGGTGAAGCCACAAGGTCAATTCCCAAGTACCTCAAAGTATTACGCTTAAGAATAAATGGGGAGTTTTAAATGGGTGAAGTTTGGGGCAATGATACACCCTATAGTTCTGATTTGGCAAGGTTGAGGAGGAAATTTTATACCTCACCATACCTACCAAATTCAGACAGAACTGGTGGGATGGAGGTCTCTATATCAGTTAGGGTTAGTAAAAGGTCGTCCACATACTTTGCTAATTTATTTTCTGTCGTCCCTGTCCATATTCCTTTATTCAAAGGGTTTTGTCTTATATTACTGGCTAATGTTTCAATTGTTATTGCAAATAACGCTGGGAATACAGGGCACCCTTGTCTAGTTCCGTTGGAGATATAAAATGTGTCCGATAAAATATTGTTTACTTTAATTTGGGCATTAGGTTTTGAATATAAGGCAAAGACCATATTTAGAAATTTTTCCCCAAATCCCATCTTTTTCATGGTTGCTTTGAGAAATGACCAATTAGCTCTGTTGAACACTTTTTCTGCGTCAGTGGAAAGTAGGGTGATTGGTAACGAGTGTGTTTTGGAGTATGTTATTAGTTGTATTATCTTAAGGCTATTATTGCTTGCTTTCCTTCCAGGTATGAAGCCTACTTGGTCCGTGGATATTAGGGTTGTTAAATATTTGTTAATTCGGTTGGCTAAGGTTTTACCAAGGATTTTGATATCACTATTAAGTAGGAAAATAGGTCTATAAGATTCTGGTTTGTCTGTGGGTTTGCCCGGCTTGGATATAACCGTAACATACGCTGAAAGCATGGAATGTGGTAAGGAGCCTGTGTCTGTTAGCTTGTTGAAAAGAGTTTGGAGATGGGGCATGAGTATGGGCAGAAATGTCTTATAATATTTGGTACCTAGCCCATCTGGTCCGGGCTTTTTCCATTTGGTAGGTCTTTGATGGCATTGTTAATTTCTTCCTGAGTCAGGGAAGAATTGTTGTCTAATTGTTGTGAGGCTTCAGTTGTTAATGTGAGCAAGAGAGTATGAGATAAATAGTCTTGTATTTTTTGATTTAGGGGAGTCTCTTTGTGGGGATTAGAAAGAGTTGTGTGTTGGAGGTTGTATAGTGTATCATAGTAGCTGCGAAATGTCTTAGCTATATTATAACTGTCGTGGTGATTTTAATTGTCAGCGCTTAAGTGCTTGGGCCAGAAGCTTCCCTGCTTTATCGCCTCCTTCATAGTACTTTTGTTTTAGTTTGAGGGCTATATATTGATTTTCTTCCTGCAATAATGTTTTTAAGTCTAATCTCATCTGTAGGATAAAGAAAAAAACAAAGGCAGGGCGCATCCCCTCTAAGTGTAATATGTTTTTTACAGACAAGATTTTATTAAAACATGCAATTTCAAACTCACACAATCAAACCTCAAACATGTGAGGTATGTAAAAGCACTGGGAGAACGGCTTGTGGGTCTCTCAAGGCAAATCTGCTGCAGTGTCTTAAATACAGCTCACTCGGTCTGGAGGTTTGGATGTTAATTCCTCACTAGTGATTTCCAGTATCAGTTCCCAGAGACTCCTCAGGTCCCAATAATATCCCCAAAAGGATTATAATGTTCCATATATAGCAAAACAGTTAATGATTTAGGTAAAGATATGCGTATAGCTACCAACACGCTCAGTCCTCAAAACAGCTGAAGCGCAAGTATAAAGCCGGCTTGCTTGCGGTTGCTGAAACGGCTGACATGGTGACATGATGCGGTGGGCGTGGCCTAATCTCATCTGTGTATGTGTTGCTTCTAGTGATGAGTTTAGAGGTTGCTTTTTGTGTTTCTCTAGTATCGCTAGTAGGGTAATGTTGTACTTCTCACCATGTCTTTTTATCAATTTGGCTCTGTGTTTGATGAGAGTTCCCCTTGTCACACATTTGTGTGCCTCCCATACTGTAGGTGTGGGTAGACCATCTCTGGTGTTTATGGTGAAAAATTCAGTTAATGTGGAAGTTAGGTCCATTATGATTTTGGGGTTGTCTTGTAGTGTATCGTCTAGCTTCCAGAGGAAGGGGGCATCTGGGATAGTGGGCCATAGTATATCACATGTGACTGGGGCATAGTCTGACCATGTAATAGGTGTGATTTCACTGTGCGTGGCAAATGAGATTCCTGTGAGTCTGTAAACAAATAGTCAATACGGGAGTACTTTTTGTGTGGGCTGGAATAGAAGGTAAAGTCATGATCAGTAGGGTGTATCATACGCCAGATATCATGTAGCAGGAGGTTTTTAAGGTTTGTGTTTATGTGTTTTAGAATGTGGTGTGAAACACTGGATTGACCGTTAAAAGTGTCTACTCTTGGGACTAGGGGTGCATTAAAGTCTCCTCCTAAAAGTTTTACTCCTTTGGCTACTTCTAAAAGTTTTTGTGATACTTTTTTAATGAATGTGTGTTGTGCTGTGTTTGGTGTGTATATGTTGGCTAATGTAACTAATTTGCCATATAGGTATCCGACTAGAATGAGGTATCTGCCTTCTTTGTCTGTTTCTGTGTGTAGGAGCAGGAAAGAAAGATTATGGTGTAGCAGGTCCTGAGGAAAAGTATACTTTTGGGTATCTGTAATTGTACCATTTAGGTTCTTTGTGCTTAGCAAAGTGTGATTCTTGAAGAAACACTATATCCCCCTTTAGTCTGTGAAGGTCTCGTGTTACTATTGAGCATTTACCCAGGTTATTGAGACCCTTTATATTTACCGTGATCAGCTTGAGTGAGCTGATTTTAGTTTTTGTATGTGATTTTGCCATAAGTTGGTCCATCAATCTAGTTTATGTGTAAGAGTGTGATTTTAGGCATATGTGGGAGGGGGGGGGGGGTGGAGGGGAGGAGAGGGGAATTTTGCAGCCTGTCTCGGATCAGATAGGTACACAAACTCAGATATGTTGAATAAAACAGATGTATTGAAACTTTAATAACTCTAACAATACACAGAGTACACAATACAAATCTAGTTTAGGTATGCTAGGGCCCTGTAGATATATGCATAAAAGGGCTTATATAACTAAAAATAGCAGAATTAATTTTCAGATATATTCATTTTAGTTCTTTATTTACACTGAGGGGGTTTCTAAAATAATGATTAGAACATAGGATCAGTAAAATAAATATAAAGTTTGTAAATTCAACAGTCAACAATAATAGCTTCCGCTAGGATTTGCAAACCTGTTTGCAGCTTAGATAAAAGCTGTTGACCAGGAGCTGTAGATGCTTCATCTGTGGTCCACTTGAGGATCATTTTGATTTTCAGTGTCAGGTCTTTGGGTAAGGTGTGGGTGCTTCATCTGTGTTCTATTTGTAAGTCCATACAGTTTTTAATAGTAGGTCGGTGGGTGGGGTGTTTTTCATGACCCCGATCAGATGGATTTTTCTGAGTAAGGGTAGTGTCCTTTTCTGCTATCTCTTGTATTGCACTTGTCTTACTAAGGCGATGTTTTTAAAGAGATTTTTATGATTCAAGTATGAGTCGTGCAGACCAGTTGCCTGTGGGAATTGGTGTCGTTTTGTGCACAGTTCACAACTTGGTAATGCGGCCCCTCACAAATACCTCTTTCCTCTTAGTGCATTCATTGTGTGGTTCACTGTCTATACAGCTCTATCGTTTGAGCGATTTGTATTAGTTGTTACCCCAATGTGTATTATGCAGCGTTAGTACTGCAGGTCTTACCCTCCGCTTATTTATCTGCTTGATGGTAGCGGTGATGAGCGCAGCGTGGTGTGTCTCTGTGCTAATAGAGCGGTGTTTGCGACTCAGTTAGTAATCCCTCAGCACTGACCATAGTCTCCCGACTACTGCTCCGTTTTGGTTGCTATGGCAGTTCCAGTCTTCTATGCGCCGTGTGATGATGGTGCTTTAAGTGTGAAGCCGTGTTGCTCACTTCAAAGTGCTTAGCGCCTAGGGTTAAGTGGATGGCTCAATTTTGTTCTTCAGGTGCAAGTTAGGTGATCCCCTCAGTGTAGCTATTTTTTTAGATGGTATATGTAGCAGTTAACATCATTTTATGTATTACGGGCCTTTGCAGTTAGCAGGAGCTCTAAGCTGATGCGGCCATCTACCAGCGCGGCCAAGCTCCGCCCCTCTAAATTCCTTAACTTTTATCTTGTTCTTGGCAGAATATCATTATGCTGCAGATTCTATTTAGTTTTTTTTTTATCATTTGGTATCTATAAAAGAAAAAAATAATTCCCAGCAATAGGTTAATATGCTTAATTAAAGGGACAGTCTTGTCAAAATGAAACTTTCATGATTCAGATAGGGCATGCAATTTAAAAAAACTTTCCAATTTACTTTTATAATCAAACTGATATCTAAGCCGTTTAAGGCGGCCTCTTATATCAGTGTATTGTGACAATTTTTACAGTTAGACACTGCTAGTTAATATGTGCCATATAGATAACATTGTGGTCACTCCTGTTGAGTTATTTATGAGTCAGCACTGATTGACTAAAATGCAGCATGTTAACCCAACATGAAATATTCATATTTCACATTCCTATGTTCTTCACATAGCATAATATATTTTATTCATCCATAAATACATATTCTACATATATATGGTGATATTTTGGCATTTTGGTACAATATATATTTATACCTATATACCTATATATCTGTATGATTATATATATATATATATATATATATATATATATATATATATATATATATATGTATAGTTTAGAGGAGAGAATGGATAGTGGTGACATGATAGAAACCTTCCAATATAAAGGGACTTAATAAAGTGGGAGCTGAAAGCATTTTCCACAAAAAAAAAAAAAGCCAAAACAAGGGGTCACAAAAAAAAAGAGGGTAGCAGATTCAGGAGAAATGTGAGACTTCATATCTTTGAGCACTTATAATTTTTTTGTGCAATTGTTTTTAAAATACATTTTATTAGATAGTGTTATTATGAGTGTTACTGTACTTTGTAATGTATTTTTGAGGTGTTTCGTGACACTTTTTGTTTAGCGAAACTGTTAACCAGAGCTATGAGGACGCAGTAATCATTTTAGAGTAAATCGCGATTGCGCTCATCTTTACCATGTAATATGAGTGGTAAACTTGACATGCACAAACACCCGCAATAAACCCCTTTTCGCTTGCACGTAACTGATAATGCGCCACACATAATCTGGTCCAAAATTAGGTACTGGCAGACATAATTAAAAAAAATATATATATATATATATAAACTATTCATAAACTCCATACTGGCAGACGGTCTGCCAGTACCTATGATGATGGATACCAATGGGGGGTGAGGGAGGGGGGAGAGTTGTTTGGGAAGCATCAGATAGAGATCAGGGGTTGGGAAGTATCAGGTGGGAGGGTAATCTCTACATTACCGTTAAAATTAACTTTATAAGCTACCTGATTAACTCACTCACTGCCAGGAATTTTAGAAGTTGGGTGTGCATCTGTAATTATCAGCCTTCTAATTGCCAAAAACAATGGCGAACCCATGCATGTCTGCTGTTTCTGAAGAAATTGCACCCCAAAGAAACTTTTACAATCATTTGTCTTATGACTGCAGTAGTTGTGTGTAAGCAATTTCAGAGAGAAACCCAAAGTTTGTGAAAAAGTTAAAGGGATATTCCAGCCAAAATTGGAAACCACATGGATGTATTTCGGTATTGAGCAGAAGCATTTTTGTAATATATATGTATTAGCAAAAATTGCTTCTAATAAAAGCTATAGCTGTCTCAAATGTGTATTTAAGTATGCACTGTGCACCAGCATTTTAAACACAGCACTTGCTCAGAGAGCCTAAGGTGCTTGTACCATCTGGTAATGAATCAATTTGTTAATTGCTTACACAATACAAACCCCACTGATGATCTGAGCAGCTGCATTATTTAAAATGTGAGTGCAGTGACAATATCTAGATATGCTTCACATGCACGTGCAGAGAAAAATGTTACCACTAAAACAGTGATAACTTTTCCTAGAAGCATTTTTGCCAATACATGTATATTGCAAATATGTTTCTATTCAAAGATGTAATTAATCTATGTGCATTTAATTTTTGACTGGAATGTCCCTTTAATGATTTTTTAAATATGATCGCATTTGGCTGCGCAACGTTGCCATTAAATATACCAAGATGGGCCTGGATCAATTCCTTTGGTTGTCTACTAAAAAAAATACATAGTAATAAAAAACAGGCTCTATTTATGTGGACAGTGATAGAAAAATGCTAAAAAAAATGTAATACTTTGGACAAGTTTCTTCTTTAAACTTCCCGGTTCTTAAAGGGACAGTCTACCATAGAATTTTTATTGTTTTAAAAGATAGATAATCCCTTTATTACCCATTCCCCAGTTTTGCATAACCAACACAGTTATATTAATATACTTTTTACCTCTGTGATTACCTTGTATCTATGACCCTTCTTCCAGCCCCCTGATCACATGACTGTGACTGTTTATTATCTATTGTCTTAAAGGGCCACTAAACCCAAAATCTTTCTTTCATGATTCAGATAGAGAATAGAAATTTAAACACCATTACAATTTACTTCCATTATTTATTTTGCTTCATTTTCTAGATATCCTTAGTTGAAGAAAAAGCAATGCACATGGTGAGCCAATCACACGAGGCTTCTATGTGCAGCAACCAATCAGCAGCTAGTGAGCATATCTAGATATGCTTTTCATCAAAGAATATCAAGAGAATAAAACAAATGACATAATATAAGTAAATTTGAAAGATGTTTATAATTGCATTCTCTTTCTAAATCATTAAAGAAAAAATATGGGTGGCATGTCCCTTTAAATTTAGCATTGTATTGTACTAGATCTTAAATAACTTTCTGTGCCTGAACACAGTGTTATCTATATGGCTCACATGTACTTTCTGTCTCTTTGTGTTGAAAAGAGATTAAAAAGCATGTGATAAGGGGCAGCCTTCAAAGGCTTAGAAATTAGCATATGAGCCTACCTATGTTTAGTTTACACTAAGAATACCAAGAGAAAAAAAACAAATTTGATGATAAAAGTAAATTGGAAAGTTGATTAAAATGAAAAGTACTATCTGAATAATGAAAGTTTAATTTATACTAGACTGTCCCTTTAAGTGGAAGTTTGAAAACTCATCAGGAAATGTATTACATTGTATATCTTGAATGATCACACTGCTTTTTTTGTCCTGATAATCAAATTTTAACAAACACAATTATATACAGGGGGATTCGATATACTGCAGGTTTGGGCAATTTGCAGCACAGTTAGATAATTACCTTTTGGCCTCTTAAGGGAGAGTGAAAAGAAATATATATCTGCCCCTTGGTGTTTTTACAAATATATTCTTTAGCTGTATTTAGAAAATATTGTAGGATTAGACTACCTGCCCTTAACTGAAGTACATTTGTCAGACAACATAATCTATGCCATTCCATGCTGTATCAGTTCTCACCAGCCTATCTGGATGGTATATGTGGTCTGGATTTGCAATTCTGACTCTGACAAAATGGACAAGATTTATAATTGTATTCTAAAATAATGACTTTAATTTCAGAATGAGCATTTCATTTAAAGTTTGCAGACTAGTGTCTTAAAAGTAAGTAAGTGAGTTCCAAAACAAATCAGTCTGTTAGTCTACCTAGGTTCATTTAATAAAGCGACAGTAAAGACCAAATCAATCTTTCATAAATCAGCATTATAAAAACTGGCTTTTATTGAGAGCCATTCCTGAAGATTCCTTGGCACATATATAAATGTATTAACTGTATTAACGTGCTTCAGAATGGCCTTTAGAACTTTTTTAAATGTTGAGAAAATGAAGGTTGGCTCATGCCTACAACAATGCTAGAAAATGCTTAAAAAAAACTGACGGCAAGAGAATGCAACACGGCCAATAGTTTTAGCATACTTAGAAGTGCCCTGGTTCATTCAGTTTGTGGATCGAAATCATTGGCAAAAAGGGCACACAAGTTTAAGATGCTCTCCCTATTTATTTTGAAATGTTGTTTTTATCAGTATCTGAAACATCATTCAATCCACAATGTTGTAGAAAACCCCTAGGTACTCTTTAGCGCCTTTGTAGGGGCAAATCTAGATAACCTGCAGGCCTTTCATTGCACCTAGCAAGTGAATTACCAGTCAACAACATTAAATAATCCATCTTCACCCAACAAGAGCTCAAACGGAAATGATTTTTAATGCTGTTCAAAACAGTACTTTTGGAGAAATAATTTGCATGGATTAATAAGAAAATTTTACATTCTCCAAAGGCGCACATAAATGATAAATAAATAACTGGTCAAATGAATTGCTAAAAAAGTACAATTCACACCAAAAACAAATAAAATTAACCCCATTTTGGTGATAAGGTGTTTTGAGGCAAAAACGAAAATCTTGGAGAATTTAACTGTTGATTTTCCTTTTTTTACGCTATTTTAAATGATAAATATTTAGAGGGCTTCACTTGTGGATTTTTAATGCAATTATGGGAGAACTGTATTAATAAATCTTGCCTTATATGTCCATTAGTAGATTCATGGGCTTGCTCCATATTGTATATTGTCCATCCTTTTTTTCAAGAAAAGACAAATGAAATCCTTACAAATCTGCAGAAGTTACATCTGTAATGACCATCATCTACTCAGATCATGGAGTTCATAAGCACTTTAGGTGTATGAGACTCATTTATATACTTTCTACCATAACTGACTTACCATTTGACATATGATCTCCACTAAGTTGAGAACTTAGATTTCCAGCAGAAAGCTTTGTTGTTTTTTTTCTAGAACTAGAAACTGATCAATCCAAGATAGATCCTAAAAACATCTTTCCTTTAAAATCTCCAAAACGGTTGATTTCTTACTAATGTACAAATATGACTAAGGGGCCTATTTAACAAAGGTCTGTCAGACCTGATCCGATAGTATGGATCAGGTCCGACAGACCTCGCTGAATGCGGAGAGCAATACGCTCTCTGTATTCAGCATTGCACCAGCAGCTCTTGTGAGCTGCTGGTGCAATGCCGCACCCTGCTGATTCACGGCCGCCAGCAGGGGGGTATCAATCAACCCGATCATACTCGATCGGGTTGAATTGCGGCGATGTCTGTCGGCCTGCTCAGAGCAGGCGGACAGGTTATGGAGCAGCGGTCTTTAGACAGCTGCTTCATAACTGGTGTTTCTGGCGAGTCTGAAGGCTCGCCAGAAATACGAGCCCTCAAGGTCCATCCGGAGCTTGATAAATGGGCCCCTAAGGATCGTAGTCACAAAATAAATTGTATTTTTTAATGTATACTTTTAATATTACATTTGTGAGCTTTAAATGCATTGGTATTTTTACAGTATAATCTTACTTTTTTATGGACTTTATATTTAAGTGGCCTTGACTTGCTGAAATTTTTATTTTTTATTTTTAACAGCATATGTAACATTTTTGTGTTCATTTCCCATATGAATTCATACACATATGTTCTGGTTTAATGAAAAGTTTAAGTTACAGTAACTTCTTTCCTGTATGATACTGGTATATAGCTTAGACCATAAAAACACACATTTATGATTGCAATAAAGTGAATCAGTCAATAGGATTGAGCTCTCATTCTATTGGCTGTTCCAATCAGGCTTTTTCCCCTTTAATTCCTATTGGCTGATAGAAATCTATCAGCCAATAGGAATGTAAGGGACGCCATCTTGGATGACATCACTTAAAGGGAACCTTCAGTTTACGGTGGCGAACGTAAGAGGATGCTACGTGCCGAATGTCTTGAAGATGGAGCTGCTACGCGCCAGATGGATGAAGATAGAAGATGCTGTCTGGATGAAGACTTCTTGCCGCTTGGCAATGTTTAGCTTAGGTTTATTTAGATAGGTTTTTATTTGGGGGGGTTTGGGAGGGTGGTGGGTTTTACTCTTGGCGGATTGTTTGTATTTTTTATTGCAATGTAAAAGAGCTGGTATCTTTGGGGCAATGCCCCACAAAAGGCCCTTTTAACGGCCATTGGCAGTTTAGTCTAGGCTAGGGATTTTTTTATTTTGGGGGGCTATTAGATTAGGAGTAATTCGTTTTTATTTTTGATGATTTCAGTTTTTTATTTTTTGTAATTTAGTGTTTATTTTTTTTTGTAAGTTAGTAAATTGTATTTTATTAAATTAATTCATTTCATTTTATTGTAATGTTAGGTTTTAGTGTAAGGCAGGTTAGGTTTTATTTTACAGGTAACTTTGTATTTATTTTAACGAGGTAACTAGTAAATAGTTAAAGGGACACTGAACCCACATTTTTTTTCTTGATTCAGATAGAGCATGAAATTTTAAGCAACTTTCTAATTTACTCCTATTATCAATTTTTCTTTATTCTCTTGGTATCTTTATTTGAAATGCAAGAATGTAAGTTTAAATGCCGGCCCATTTTTGGTGAACAACCTGGGTTGTCCTTGCTGATTGGTGGATAAATTCATCCACCAATAAAAAGTGCTGTCCAGAGTACTGAACCATGAAAAAAGCTTAGATGCCTTTTTTTCAAATAAAGATAGCAAGAGAACGAAGAAAAAATGATAATAGGAGTAAATTAGAAAGTTGCTTAAAATTGCATGCTCTATCTGAATCACAAAAGAAAAATTTTTGGGTTTAGTGTCTCTTTAATAACTATTTAATAACTAGTCTACCTAGTTAAAATAAATACAAACTTACCTGTGAAATAAAAGTAAAACCTAAGATAGCTACAATATAACTATTAGTTATTTTGTAGCTAGCTTAGGTTTTTTTTACAGGTAAGTTTGTACTTAGTTTTAAATAGGAATTATTTAGTTAAAAATTGAAAGGTTTATTTAGATTTATTTTAATTATATTTAAGTTAGGGGTGTTAGGGTTAGGGTTAGACTTAGGCTTATGGTTATGTTAGGGTTATGCTTAGGGTTACGTTAGGGTTAGGTTTAGGGGTTAATAACTTTAGTATAGTGGCGGCAGATTAGGGGTTAATAAGTGTAATGTAAGTGGCGGCAATGTTAGGGGCAGCAGATTAGGGGTTAATAACTGTAATTTAGGTGGTGGCGATGTTAGGGGCAGCAGATTAGGGGTGTTTAGACGTGGGGTTTATGTTAGGGTGTTTTAACGTTACTTTTTCTTTTCCCCATAGACATCAATGGGGCTGCGTTACGGAGCTTTTCATTCCGTGATCGCAGGTGTTAGGCTTTTAATGCTGGCTCTCCCCATTGATGTCTATGGGGAAATCGTGCACGAACACGTCAAAGCAGCGCTTGATTTCGGCGCGGTATGGAGCTCAACGCCATCATATCGCCCGCACAAGCCTAATTTTTGTAAACCTGTAATAGCAGCGCTATAGGGAGGTGAAATAACGTGGCTTTTGTGGCCTGGTCCGCACTGCCTCTAGGCCTAGACATGCAACTATTGTACACTTACAAACATTTGCATGAACCATGTTTCTGAAGCTCTTGTAGCTGTAATTGTATTTGGCCAAATAGCAATAAGGTCTTGGTTCATGTGTGAAATTTCATGCATTTGGATACTTAAAGAGAAAGAGGCCTATTTATCAAGCCGTCAACTGTGCTGCATTCGACGGCACCAATACGCTCGCCTAACATCGCCTAACATTGCTGCCGCGGACCTGTCACTAAACACCGCCACTATACTAAACTGTTTAACCCCTATCCCGCCGCTCCCCAACCCTGCCGCAAATAAATAAAGTTATTAACCCCTATCCCGCTGCTCCCGGAGCCCACCGCCACTCTAATAAAGTTATTAACCCCTATCCCGCTGCTCCCGAAGCCCACTGCCACTCTAATAAAGTTATTAACCCCTATTCCGCCGCTCCCGGAGCCGGCCACCACCTACATTATGTTCTTAACCCCTAATCTGTCGCCACCTACATTATGTTCTTAACCCCTAATCTGCCGCCCACTACACCGCCGCCACCTACATTATGTTATTAAC
Organism: Bombina bombina; assembly: GCF_027579735.1. Lineage (NCBI taxonomy): Eukaryota > Metazoa > Chordata > Amphibia > Anura > Bombinatoridae > Bombina > Bombina bombina. The sequence continues at coordinate 885,404,811 of NC_069503.1, read as the reverse complement.
CCCTATCCCGCCACTCATGAAGCCCACCGCAACTAAATAAAGCTATTAACCCCTAAACCGCCAGCCCCCCACATCGCCATAAACTAAATTAAACTATTAACCCCTAAACCTAACAACCTGCTTTATATGAAATATTAACTCATCCCTATCTTATAATAAATTTAAACTTACCTTTAGATTTAAATTAAACTATATTAAACTATTAATTCATTTACCCTATTATACTAAATTACATTAAACTATATTAAACTATTAATTAATCTACCCTAACTGTTATACTAAAATTACATTAAACTATATTAAACTAATAATTAACCTAACCTAACTATTAGATTAAAATACATTAAACTATATTAAACTAATAATTAACCTAACCTAACTATTAGACTAAAATTACATTAAACTATATTAAATTAATAACTAACCTACCCTAACTTTGATACTAAAATTACATTTAACTACAAATTAAATTAACTATATTATATATTTAAACACCTAACCCTACTCAAATAATTTAAATCTACACTAAAAATTACAAAGTTACAAAAAACTAACAACTAAGTTACAAAAAATAACAAACACTAAGTTACACAAAAAACTAACAACTAAGTTACAAAAAATAACAAACACTAAGTTACACAAAAAATAAACACTAAGTTACAAAAAATAAAAAATAAATTATCAAAGATTTAAACTAATTACACCTAATCTAAGGACCCTATGAAAATAAAAAAGCCCCCCAAAATAAAAAAAACCCTAGCCTACAATAAACTACAAATAGCCCTTAAAAGGACCTTTTGCGGGGCATTGCCCCAAAGAAATCAGCTCTTTTAAATGTATTAAAGGTTAAAGTAGGATTTCATTATAAGCAACATCTCAGTTTTTGTTTTTCAATATAATAAAGTTACATTGATTACCTTAGCAGCTTCTATAAGAGCAGAATTCTTGTCAACAATATGAACATTAAAACAAAACTTTCATGAGAATTATAGTGCACTGTGAAAATCATTTAGTTAGTAGAACCTTAAACAAAAGGGTTAAAGAAAATGTATTCGGTTGCATCTGCTTACCAAATCCCTTACTTTAGTAAAAATTCAAATTTTGTAAAGATTATTCGTTTTATTGATGCATATAATTATAATCACAAGCCATCTGCTGATTTGGCAGGCATGGGTGAAATTCTCTAACTCTCATAACCTTTCAAGTACAGTACCCTTGGGACTCTATTTCACTTTTATATTTTGGAAAACATGTAGGGACAAACAAGAGAGGTCACCTGGTGAATGTCAGACCAGTAAAATGAGTTTGTTTAGTGTGGAGGGTTGTAAAGGAAAGTATCACATGCACTTTTTTTTTACCAGAAGCATTATACCAGATTCCAGAATGATCATTAGGAAATTATCTTTTTGGGCATGAGTTCTAGGCATATAGTGAAGAGGAAGTATTTTCTAATTCTGTTACAAAGTTTATCAGTAGACTGAGCTGTTATGCATTGTACATTATAGCAAGCTACTTTTATGCTGAATATTATTGTGAAAGTATACCTTTATTATTTGAAGACATCAATGCAGGATTTAATTCAATCAACCTTTGATGTCAACAAGATTATATAACTTGCAGAAAACCCAACAATACATTTCCATTAAACTACATAGCTGTTTTATATAATTTGCAAATTAGAATTGATTTTTTTATATGCACAAATGTTGGCTTTAAATAATCATATGACAAATTTAGTCGTGTAAATAGGTGTCAACTATGAAGTTATAGTTTAATGCAGACATGTCCAACCTATGGCCCAGGGGCCAAAATATGGCCCTTCGATGCAATTTATCTTGGCCAGCCCTATACTACTGCATACTGATTTAAGGTATATGCCTTTTTGAAGAATTGTCTCAGTACATTGATCTTTTCCTATCAATATTCTTCTTCTAGCAAATAAAGAGACAGTCTACACCAGAAGTTTTATTGTTTTAACAGATAGATAATGCCTTTATTACCCATTCCTTATGTTTGCATAACCAACACAGTTATATAAGTACTCTTTTTATCTCTGTGATTATCTTGTATCTAAGCCTCCGCAAACTGCCCCCTTATTTCAGTTCTTTTGACAGACATATATTTTAGCCAATCAGTGCTGGCTCCTAGGAACTCCACGTGCGTAAGCACAGTGTTATTTATATGACACACATGAACTAACACCCTCTAGTGGTAAAAAAACTGTCAAAATGCCCTGAGAGAAGAGGCGGCCGTCAAGGGCTTAGAAATTAGCATATGAACCTCCTAGGTTTAGCTTTCAACTAAGAATACCAAGAGAACAAAGCAAAATCGGTGATCAAAGTAAATTGGAAAATTGTTTAAAATGGCATGCCCTATCTGAATCATGAAAGTTTATTTTGGAATAGACTGTCCCTTTAATGTATACTAATGAGCATAGGAGGCAGGACATTTGGGGAGGTTCTTTATGTGCATCTGTCTGGGAGTGAACAGTAAAAAATATACACAAACCATATTGTCATGTAGACATTAGCATTTATAAAAGCCACAACAATGTCAAAGATCTAGATAAGGAGTTGTTAATTTAAAGGCTGTTAATTTATGTTAGTTTTCTTTTTTTCTTTTTTTTTTTAAACAGTTATATTTCTGAAATTTGCTTATCAACCCTCATAAAATAGTTTAGTAAAGTGGCTGATTCTTCTGGTGAACAATTTTGCCAATTTTAAATTATAAGGTCTTTTCTTTAATGCTTACTCTGGATTGCAGTACGGATTTGGCTGAAATTTGATATTTCATTGGAGTTTTGAAATCATTCCAGATCCTGAAACTGTATAAAATCAATTTGACAGATTTTGATAAAGTTAAGCTTTTTAAAAACAGCATTTTTACTCCAATTGGGGATATCAGTGTTTTGCAAAAACAACTATAGCTAAAAACACTGAATAATTTTGTTTGTAATATCAAAATAGAATGGTAGGTTTCCCAAAGTCTTTTAAAAAAACAAAGCAATTTAATGCAATACCATAAAAATATTAACTGCTAAAGTTGAAATACACAGACCTGTAGACATACCCAATTACTGGGTATGCCTGATAAAAGAAAGGAATATAATGATTATGCACACCTGCTATCTTTGGGAGGTTGTTAGATTACGTTATATGTTCCAGGGCTAGAGAGGGCAATTTCTGATTTGTGTGTATTGTTGTACTGAATGCATACATGAGCTAGTGCAGTTGAAGCGTATCTACAACCCAAACTACATGGCATTCCCCCAGACTGCCTAGCTCCTCTCACAAAACGCTGTTGACTTCTCCTACACCCATTCTGACTCCACACACACAAGACCTACACCCATTTTACCTCTGCCAATAGAACACCTGCAAATCCTCCCACTGGTGTCCCTGACTTAATTCCAAGTTTCATGATCCCTTCATGGAGCTCTGCTGAATAAGTGCTTAGATTACAAGTGGCGCGCTATATAGTGATCCCGCTTGAACATAAACCTCGCTAGAAGTAATCTTTTTGTGCATGCGTTTTAGTGTGCATATTTCAAGTTGGAAGTAAAGGTATTGCTGCAAGCGAAACACAACACAAGCTAACTTCAGGACTTCATATATCATGACCATGACTTCAATGAAGAGCTTAGGAAAAAAACACACATAAAAACCACATTGCTTGCACGCTAATTCAACAGGAGCGCTAATTCAACAGGAGTTATATATATTTTACATTCCACATACAGCACTATGTTATTTTTATTGTAAATGCATATATATATATATATATATATATATATATATATATATATATATAGTAACCTATACCTGTATATATATATATATATATATATATATATATATATATTCCTCTACATATAATGATATATATAGATATAATGGTATATATATATATATATATATATATATATATATATATATTACATTAACATTATCAGATATACATAGAAATATATATTTAACAATGCAAATAAAAAAAAAACTATTTGAAGAACATATGAATGTAAAATATGCTCAACTCACTTCCTGTTTCGGGTTAGAGCATATAAAAATATTTTTATCTTAAGGCACATTATTGAAATATTGCATATCAAATATTAAAAAATATTATTAAACATTTTTATAGACTCTGTAATATATATATATATATATATATATATATATATATATATTCTATGGATTATTTAGAATTTTTTACAATATCTATAATAATGTTTAATAATTATTATTAATATGTTTTAATATTTTATATTTAATATTTCAATAATGCGCCTTAAGATAGCTACATTTTAATGTGCTCTAACCCGAAACTGCGTGTTACACTTATTTTACAATCCTGTTTGTCACATAGAATGTTTTTTTTATTTTTATTATTAAATATATATTTCTATATATATCTGATAATGTTAAAGTAAAATATATAAGCATACCTATATATATACAGGAAAAGAAATACAGGTATAGGTATATACAGATATATACTGTATATATATATATATATATATATATATTTAAATGAGTATTTACAATAAAAATAATATTCTTTTATGTAAAGAACAATGGAATGTTAAATATTTACACAGTGGAAAACGTTATTAAGTATTATTATTGAATTATTATTTAGACGCATATATATATATATATATATATATATATATTTCAGAAGGACAAGACGGCTCAAAATCCAAGTTCTTTATTCAAAAAATAGTATAAAATCATCAATTCATCAACGATAGGCATAACGGCTCTACTAAACAGGAAGAAAAGGTAAGACTGCAGGCGAGTTGTCTGTCTTACGTGTTTCAGCTTCTTGCCTTAATCACAGACCTTCATATATATATATTAAAGCCTTTTGCAGTGAAGTACATGGCCATATACCTTTAAACCCTTATAAATATTTTTTATGAATATTTATTTGTCTAATTTATATCAGATAGTGTTTATATGAGTGTAACAATATACTTTATTGTATTTATGTTGTGTCTGGTGCAATTTTTTTTTTTTATACCTAACCCTTTATCCAAGGTCTTCAATCACGATAACCCGACGCGCGTTTAAGGGACATGAAACCCACATTTTTCTTTCATGATTCTTATTATCAAATTTTCATCATTCTCATGTTATTCTTTGTTACATAGATATCGAGATAGCTAGCGTGCACATGTCTGCAGCACTAGGAGATCTAGTGTTCTTGCTAATGTATAACATTGTTGCAAAACTGCTGCCATATAGTGCTGCAGACATGTGCACACTCCTGAGCTTACCTTCCTGCTTTTCAACAAAGAATAACATGAAAAGGAAGAAAATTTGTTAGTAGAAATAAATTGGAAAGTTGTTTAAAATTGTATGTTCTATCTGAACCAGGAAAGAAAATGATTGAGTTTTATGTCCCTTTAAATACAATTTCACCCTTTAACTTGTAATACACAAGGAAATTTAAGCGCCCACAATATTCTTCTATTGCGCGCACTCTAATGTTAGAGCGCCACTTGTAATCTAGCCCTAAGTATTTTGCCGTCAATATTTATTTGTTGTAAGCATTGCTGGTTGCCTTATTATTATTTTTTTTTTGGAATATGGCAGGTTATAAATATTATGTTGGTTTTTAGAAAAAGTATGTACTTGTGTTGTAAACATATGCAGATGTTTTCTTTTTCAATATAAGTTTGGGAATTTTAACTAAACAAACGTTGTGCATACACATTAAGCTTATTATTTGTATGTGTTTTTATAGGAACATTAAACACTAAGGGCCAGATTACAAATGGAGCGCTAAATATTGCTTTTGCGAAAGCGATACTAGCTCTCCATTGAGTAATACCAGGGCACGCTAATGTGCGCCGCTGATATTTCAAGTTAAAAGCAATGCAAACGTGTTTATCATAGGCTTGAATGGGAGCCTCGTTCTGATGCCGTCATATACAGCATCAGAATTAGCGCAACAAAGGGGGTAAGTAGCGCAGTGATGGCAGCATATTGTAAATATATATGTATATGACTATATGCTTTGCTGAAGGAACAGCATTGCACTACAAGCTACATCTACTTAGCCAATCACTAGAGACAAATGTGTGCCAGCATCAATCTGCAGCTAGCTCCCACTAGTTTAGGATATGTGCGTATTCTTCTGCAACAATGGATACCAAATGAACAAAGCACATTTGAAAATAGAAGTGAATTTAAAAGTCTCTTAAAATGATATGCTCTCTCTGAATCACGCACGTTTAATTTGAATTTACTATCCCTTTAAGCAGCAAAGCCTATTTAACACTGCTTCTTAGCCTCTCCGTCACCTTGTCCATGAGCAGGGAGCGGCGCTACACAAGTATTTCCTTGTGCAATAATAAATGTGAGCAGTAGACAAACTGTATCCACTGTCCTTTCACCAAGAAGAAAGACAGGCAGATTACCTAACTGGGAACATTGTCTGCCCATCTAATAGTAAATGGTTGAGTGTTTATTTTGCACATGTATATAAGAATTTCTTTAGTAACATTTAGTGATGATGCAGATATATTGTAGCACTACATACATTTTGCACATTAGTTTTACAGTTATTAGTGCATAGTTCTGTCAATTGAAATACGTTTATTTAGAAATATCATTATTATGGAGAGGAGTGTGGTTTCCCAGTTAAGCACAGTGGAATATATTAATTGTCTTTACTTTGCATAGCATTTTATTCATAATATTATAGTACAGCTCAAGAAGCATAAACAATAGAGTGCTTTCTGCTAAAATAGTTATTGTTTCAAATCCTCTGAATCCCTTGGTGGTAATGTGTTAGCTAGTGAGACATTACAGACACGAGTTTAAGTAACCTTTCATTTACCAAATTTTAAATGTTCTTGTTAATGACATTGTTGTGTTAGTATAAGGTTGATTAGTGCTCTAGGTGGCTGGAATGATTAGCAAGCAGCATATAGTTATATATAAGCTATATTTTAAGAATATGTACAGGTAGTTGGCCAGAGATCATGTCTAGAAAGTCATTGATAAAAAACCTGAAAGGTTTATGCTGAGTATGACCAACAAGATAGAAAAGCAGGCTATTAAACACTGGACATGTTAGACAAGCAACATGCAAGTGTTCAAGTATAGCAGATAAATTACCATTATTTAGGTAAAGAAGGGGGGGAACCTGTGGTCAAGTACAACAAAAAGGCAAGGTTGGAACAGCCAAGTATAGCACAAAAATCAAAGAAAATATAAGTTAATAAAAGTTTCCACCATAAAGTAAGAGGGCATTAAATAATGGGTTATGTATTACAAGTTAAAATATTAAAGTAACAATTGCAGTTTTGATAAGGGGTATAATTTCAACAGGTATTTTGCTTGCTTTACCAGTAATATTTACTATGATGTATGTCCCTTTAATGCAGAGCTTTCCAAACTTTTCATGTTGGTGACACACTTTTTTGACCTTAATCATTTCGCGACATAGTAATTTAGTTGTACTTGCAAACAGGAAGTTAAACTAACTTGTTTTAAGCGATACGGACACATACATAAATTATATAACAATGAAATGTATTTACAAGTAACAGCATGTGAGTATGTGCAAGAAATAAAAAAAAGTTTAACACCAATAGCTATTTACCATTTTAATAAGTTGTATGAGGTTGATGGGATGAACACAGTTTCTGAATATTTGGTGGAATATTAGATAAAGACACTCGCATTTCATCATCATCAAGCATTTTTAAGCTTCCCCTTCCTATCTATATATCAAGCAGCTGTAGCAATGTACTACTGGGAGCTAGCTGCTGACTGATATGATTATCCAATAATACCATACCAATATATTTAAACATTGTGTACTGTTCTCTAAAGTAATGGATAATCTTAAGACAAAGGAATGGAAATGGAATTGAAAGCTTTCTTAGAAATTTAAATTCAATTTCAAGCCTTTTTAGGAATTAAACAGCTCCCAGTGCTCCCACATACTTATTAACACACATAGAGTAAAAATGCCACTCACAATCTTAGATCTGTTGCGCTTAAACCTTGGAAAGGTGGACCACTGTGGCGTTTAAGCTGCCGCCCTCAGAGCTCTGCGAGTCTGACTGACTACTGCTCACCCTGCAAACACAATGCTGTCCCACTCACTGACTACACGTGCAGCCACAAGCTGATTGCGGAGACTACACGTGCAGTCAGGAGCCAATGTGCCCCCAAAGCCGCCAATGGGAATAGTTTCAGTTCCGGCAGAGCTGCACCAATAGGTTAAAAATATCTGTTATTCACTAGGTATCAATTAACCAATTTAAAAAAAAATTAAAACTTTAAAAAAGTTTGTGCTGAAGCTGGGGTCCCCTGACCTACGGGCGGCTCTGGGGCCCGGTCGCAGTAACGAACTCTGCAACTTTGCGTGACACACCTACACACTGCAGCCGACAAACGAATGTATCATGGCACGTAGTTTGGAAAGCACTGCTTTAATGTGTAGTTATACAGGTAACTTAGTATGTGTATGGTTATCAATGAACACTAATTTAAATGGTGGGATTCAAATTAGTTGTTTTATGACTTATTTCAATAGTTAGGGTATGATAAGTGCTTTTTTAGAACTGCTGTTCCTCCACAACAACAAAAAATCTCCTAACATATTTTCAGGTATTTATGTATTAGTGATTACAGTGCTGCAATGCAATGTTTTAAAATATTGGAGATTCACAAGTTCTGGGTTCTCCTCAAATACCAATTAGTACAATTAACCCAACAAGATAATATTTGCTTTTTACCATATGACTGGCAATCTCTCCAGGTTAAAACTTCCTTTAATAGCTGAGACATTCCTTGCCTGTAAAGAGATTACCAAAAAAATTCCCACACATATTTTCTCTTCCCTCCCCAATGGTTTCCACTCTAACAAACCTGGAATCTCTTACAGGTCTACATAATGTTTCTTTTACCCATAAGGCATCAAGAGATCACTCCCTTTGGTACTCATTACCTGACTCAAGTAGACAAACTAAAGCAAATTATCACCTCACTAGGTGATGACTTTAACAAACACTGGTTAGATACCACCAGTTAAACCACTATGTTTTGACACATAAAAAGTTGTAACATTCATAAGACACATTACCACTTTCACAAACATATTTCCTCTCCAAAGATACCATTATCTCATATAGAAATACCTCACATAATCATCTATATTTTGTTTGGAAAATAGTTGGGGGATTTTATACACAGCCACATAAACAAAATTAGCAACCTTGGGCTTGATCACAATCTACCATGTGATACATTTTCATCTATTTTTTCCTGTCCAAAAAAGACAGTTTTTCAGTTCACTATTGTAGAGACTTTAGAGTCCCCTGTAAAACTTGGTTAGAAAGGTGCAATCTCATTTGAAGTCTTCTAGTGTCAGGATCTCATAAGATACTGTCAGGATCCTATAAGCTCTGTAAACTGCACGGTGGGGGCACCACTGGACTTCTCTCACTGTGCCCTACCTAGGTTAGAACCAGGGACTCCAGGTTCAGAGCCTCACTTGCTTTGTTTGTGCAACTAGAGAATCTTTATTTGCAGGGGTTTGTGGAAGAATATTTTCGTCAGTATGTATGCCTCCCAGCTCCACCCCTCTGGATGCTTAACTCCTTTCTCTGGCATTAGAGTCTTTGCTGTTCCTGCTTCCTGTTTGCTGTTGGATTTCCTGCATGTGATCTTGCCTAAGATTGGATACTTGCAGCAATCCTTTAAATCCCGGACTGTCCTCACCATGGTATGCATTTGGCACAGTTACTTCGATTGCTTGGACTTTCCTGTTGCAGTTTCCCAGCTCCAGAACCATATTACCTGCTATGCCTATTTATTTATACTGTCTTCAGCACTTCCCCTGTCTTCTGCTGCTGGCAGCCTGTATTAAGAACCAAGGTATCCATTTGTTTGGCCCAGAAGAGACCACTGTCTTCATTTGCTTGGCCCAGAAGCAGGTGTTATCTTCTTTTACTTGGTCAGAAGTGGGCACTCACATTTGCTTAGCCCAGAAGTGGGCACTCACCTTTGCTTAGCCCAGAAGTGGGCACTACTGTCCTTGGCCTTGAAGTGGGCCTTTCAGTACTAGGCTCTTGTCTGTCTGAACTTGCACCTGAACATCATCTATACTGGTTTGTACAATTTTCTTCTGTTAATTCTTTGCTTGTACCTGTTTCCCAGTATAAATTATTTTAGAACATTACTTGCTTTTTGTCTGTGTAACTTTCTTGTAATATAAATGTAAATAGGACTGTTGTATGTATATTAGAGTCTATTGCTAAGCAATCTGTCCAGTATCCTGCTAACCCTGCTACTGGGCTCCATCCTTTTAAAGAGACCAGAATCATGACACCTAGGCAAATACAATCTTGTTAGGCATCATTTGAAGAAACGCCAGCCTAGAAAGTCTGTAACTATGTGCCCCAATTCAAGGTGTGCTGTTTTCCTACTTTTCTGATCTTTTTATTATCTTGTAAGGGCAAGGGTTCTCCCTTTACAGTTTCAGTACTTTTAACATGCAGTAAAAGAATATATGTAAAAAACAATATTTGAGAATGTTTCAAAGTGACAATACATTGAGTAAAAATGATGTATGTATGCCCATCATGCATACATAGAATTGGCAGATGGTTTAGCAGTGGTGCAAATGAAAATTAATTGCAATAGGTTCCTTTGGAACTCACAATTGTGTGATTTCATTTTAAAACTCAGTTATGACTAAGAGGCCCATTTATCAAGCTCCGAATGGAGCTTGAGGGCCCGTGTCTCCTGCTCTGATGAGGCGGACAGAGAGCGCCACAATTCAACCCGATCGAGTACGATCGGGTTGATTGACACCACCCTGCAGGCAGCCGATTGGCCGCGAGTCTTCAGGGGGCGGTGTTGCACCAGCAGCTCACAAGAGCTGCTGGTGCAATGCTTAATACGGAGATCGTATTGCTCTCCGCATTCAGTGATGTCTGTCGGACCTGATCTGCACTGTCGGATCAGGTCCGACAGACCTTTGTTAAATAGGCCTCTTAGAATCAAACAGTAAAAAAAAAAATTAAATAAGACATTTGTAGGTGTTAGGGTCCTGAAGTGACTACTGAAGTATGTCCATGATGCTAAGATAAAATTAACATTCATATGGTTAATAAGCTATAAGGATGAATTTGGATTACAAGAGGTTAATATCACACATGTAAATTAGTATATCACTTTCAAAGTTAACAAAGGGGTTAATGAAATGGACCTTTACTGTAGCCTTAAGAGGTGTGAATGGGCTGTTGTAGTTGTCAGCTTTGGGTGACTGCCCAGTTTCTATTTTGAGAACAAGTACTTAACACACAAAAAGGTCTTTTTGGGAGCTTTTCTGTTGAAAAGGTGTTCACGGCTTCGGGCTTTAACAAACTAATCCATTTTGCATTGTAATCATCTGAGAAACTCAACAAAAAATTCTGACGGAAAGAAAAAAAACAATTTTCAGGAGAAAATTGCAAATATAATGTAATCTAACCCCTTATTAGAAATAAATTTAACATACCAGTATTTTAACACTCAAGATATTTAAAAATGTATTCTGTATTGTTCCAGACCATTGGAGAAAATGTATGGAGAAGAGCACATACTTCTGCATATGGTTATCATGACCTAACAAAACTCAAAGAATTGTGTGTAAGTCTTACTTTCAAAAGATAGTATACCAAGCTGGTAGTGTTACAGTTCCAACGTAGAAATAATATATTGGGCTAGCTGGAAACAGCAGTTATAAAGCAGCAGTCTAAAGACCGCTGCTCCATAACTTATCCACCTGCTCTGAGGCCGCGGACATCAATCCGCCCCATCCTATACGATCAGGCTGATTGACATGAGTTGCTAGCGGCCGATAGGCCGTGAATCTGCAGGGGGCGGCATAGCACAAGCAATTTGACGATGTGCAGCGGACATGATCCACTATATCAGATCATGTCCGCTTGCACCTTAATAAATAGGCCCCATTGTGTGCAAAGTCCTCTGAACATAGTACAAAGATACAACCAGGGATAGGCACAGACAAAGGCTGTGGCGGACATTTTCCAAAGTACAGACCTTAGTGAAGGACACCAAGGTACATTTGAAATTAAAAACATTATTTTATAGTGTTATTATACTGATGCAGATACCACTGATCCTATAACCAGCCCTCCTCTGGCTATACCCATGTGCCAGTGTCACTATTGTGTCTTTGTATAGTGCTGGGTGTTATTATAGTGATGCAGATACCACTGATCCTATAACCAGCCCTCCTCTGGCTATACCCATGTGCCAGTGTCACTATTGTGTATTTGTATAGTGCTGGGTGCTATTATACTGATACAGATACCACTGATCCTATAACCAGCCCTCCTCTGGCTAAACCTATGTGCCAGTGTCAATACTGTGTTATTATATAGTGCTGGGTGTTATTATACTGATGCAGATACCACTGACCCTATAACCAGCCCTCCTCTGGCTATACCCATGTGCCAGTGTCACTACTGTGTCTTTGTATAGTGCTGGGTGTTATTATAGTGATGCAGATACCACTGATCCTATAAACAGCCCTCTTCTCGCTATACCCATGTGCCAGTGTCACTACTGTGTGTTTGTATAGTGCTGGTGTTATTATACTGATGCAGGTACCACTGACCCTATAATCAGCCCCCCTCTGGCTATACCCATGTGCCAATGTCACAACTGTGCCTTTGTATAGTGCTTGGAATTATTATACTGATGCAGATACCACTGATCCTATAACCAACCCTCCTCTTGCTATACCCATGTGGCAGTGTCACTACTGTGTCATTATATAGTGTTGGGTGTTATTATACTGATGCAGATATCACTGATCCTATAACCAGCCCTCCTCTGGCTATACCCAAGTGCCAGTGTCACTACTGTGTCATTATATAGCGCTGGGTGTTATTATACTGATGCAGATACCACTAACCCTATAACCAGCCCTTGTCTGGCTATACGCATATGCCAGTGTCACTACTATGTCTTTGTATAGAGCTGGGTGTTATTATACAGATACACATCCAGTATTTCACTCAGGCTTTATTTATTCTATAACTTATCACCCAATATCGCTAGCAGTCTCTTGACAAGCCACTAACTTTATTCACACTACATATTGTTTTTATTCCTATTATTTAATTAGAAAGAAAAGATATACTAAGGTTGTGGCGGACACTGCAAGGGCTAGTTACGGACACCAGTGTCCATGTATGGACACTTTGCCTATCCCTGCATACAACTTGTCTTAACAAAATTATTACTGCAAAGCTTGATAAATGTGTGAGAAATAGGATGTACTCACTTTATAGTATTCATGAAAGCGTACATCCCAATCATCTCCCACAGTCACTAGTTCACAGGGGACCTCTCTCATGTCCCATGCATGATGAAGTTGGTTGCCACTGCTGTCGGTGTTGAGCAAGGTCTTGCCTCACATCCTCCTTGGGACCCGGTATCAATCTATTCTGGTCAAGCCATCAGCATTCCATCATCTCCACTTTACTCCTCCTCCCTAACTTGTTAGGATGATTGCGGCTACTCATGTAAGTTTCAAGCCTGGATGGGAACTTTGGGGTGGTGCCCAAGTAGCATGAGGAGCACAACCTGATGATATTGGCAGCATATAAAGGATACAAAAAAAAGAACAGGTGGTGAGCTCCTTGAATTAATTTTATTAAAAAATATTAAAACATCAAAAATCATGATTTGCAAATTAAACCAAGGTACTATCATCTTGAGGATACATTATACTAGTAAATTGGTCCAATTTGCTAATCCAGATTTTTGATGTTTTAATATTTTTTAATAAAAGCTATGTTTTATTCAAGGAGCTCCCTGCCTTTTCTTTTCATATAAGTATTATGACCTAACAGTCATCTTTTTTGGAGAACAATATTACATTGTTAATAACTTAATTAAAACTCACCCAACCTTGATGATATAATTTTACTTTTTAATTTATCTCCAAATGTAAATTTACAATTCAAAACAAATTAATGCAACTGTTATTTAAAAGTGCTAAACAGTTAATATCCAGTCTCTGTAAACATGAGTAAGTCCACATCACTCAAAAACCGTATTAACCAGGTGAAACTTGCACTCTAGAGAGATATCTACATATAGGATATCAATTTACCTAGATATGTTAGAAAATTATGAAGCCCAGTCTAGCTGAGTACTAGCTTGGGTTATTTAAGCTGTTCTGTTTTAATAAAGCTATGCTTTCATGCTTTTCATCAATGAATCATTGATTTATTTTATTATAGAGTTTGATAAGTGTTCTTTCATGAGCACTTATTGTTACTTATTGTGTCTATATTTTAAATATAGAACTATGTACAAATATAGCTTTGACTTTGGGATTTTTCTTTTGAGATTCAAAATATGAGACCTCTTATGGAAAAGGACATTGGGCCCCATGTACTATTGGGCAGGTGCAGAAGGTTCCCAATTTAGGAACTTGTCAACTCGTCTTTCCCTTTTGTGAATATATAATCCAATATAATAGATTTATTGATGACCTTAAATAGTTTGGGAGGCAGATGAAACTATAGCTAATAAGTTTGTTATACATCTAAACACCAATAAAATGGGATTAAGTTTTACTAAGGACTGTAATAAAACAGAAATCAATTTTCTAGATATAACATTGTGTGGGGATTCTCAACATAAATGTGTAAATACAACATTATATCGTAAACCCATAGCTGGTAATGCATTACTTTATGCTACCAGTGGACATCCTAAACATGTCTTTAAAGGCATTATTAAAGGACAGATGATGAGAGTGAAGCGAAACTGTTCGAAAAATGATGACTATATTAAGGAGAGTAAGGAGCTGGCTGATAGACTAATTGCGAGAGGTTACAGTAAGAATGAGGTAGCAAAAATTAAAAATGAAGTTGATAAATATAAAAGGGAAGATCTATTGCACCCTAAAAAGGAGGTTAAGACTGATGACAGATCAACATTCATCACCAGGTATTCAAATCAGTACAATGATATTTGTAATATCGTGAAAAAATATCTCCCAATTTTGTATGGGGATGAAATACTGAAAGAAGTTATTGGTGATGGATGTAGATTTATCTACAATAAAAATGATACACTTGCTAATTCACTTTCACCTAGTGTATTAAAAAACACACAAATACACACTAATGACAGTTCTTGGCTTAAACATAATGGAAGCTATAAATGCGGCAGTAGCCGCTGTAAAGCATGTGAATATCATAATGTTACTAGCACTTTTAGATCATACACAACAGGTGAGACTTTTCATATACAAGGATGTCACAACTGTAGTTCTAGCTATGTGGTATATCTGGCTGAGTGTAATCTGTGCAGAGGTCAATACGTGGGACTCACTACACGTGATGTAAGGACACATATAAGAGAGCACTTCGGTGACATCAGAAACAAGGTCCCTTGCTCTGAGCTAAGTAGACATTTTATTGAAGTCCATCATCAATCAGTTCGTTCATTTAGCTGGAACATAATAGAAGCCATTAGAACCCCACCTAGGGGAGGAGATACATCTCTAATACTAGGTAGACAGGAAGTCTATTGGATCTTTAGACTAAAAACTCAAATCCCTAGTGGATACAATTCAGAATTCGATCTTGTCAATTTCTGGGAGTAGAAATAATAATTGATTAATGTATTCTTTGTATTTGGCGTATGTATTTATACATGTACATCTATATGTGTAGATGGATCTTGCCTTAACTAAGAAATGTAATAATACAACATCTGAATGTACATGTATTTACATATGCTAAATAGTTTCTCGAGTTGTAGACTCCAGTTCATAGTCTGGTCTGCTGATTTACCACAGTTTATGTATACATGGTGTATTCCATGCTTATGATAAGTGGGTATCCATTATTAGTCCCCTAAAATGAAAAATCTAAAACCAAAAATGTAAAATTAAATTTAAATAAGTAAGCATTGCTATATGTGTTTCACTATAACACTTTTAATTGGAATTAAATGCCTTTTATGCACAAAGAGAAAAGTATGGATACTTAGGAGCTCCCTGCCTTTTCTTTTCATATAAGTATTATGACCTAACAGTCATCTTTTTTGGAGAACAATATTACATTGTTAATAACTTAATTAAAACTCACCCAACCTTGATGATATAATTTTACTTTTTAATTTATCTCCAAATGTAAGTTTACAATTCAAAACAAATTAATGCAACTGTTATTTAAAAGTGCTAAACAGTTAATATCCAGTCTCTGTAAAAATGAGGAAGTCCACATCACTCAAAAACCGTATTAACCAGGTGAAACTTGCACTCTAGAGAGATATCTACATATAGGATATAAATTTACCTAGATATGTTAGAAAATCATGAAGCCCAGTCTAGCTGAGTACTAGCTTGGGTTATTTAAGCTGTTCTGTTTTAATAAATCTATACTTTCATGCTTTTCATCAAGGAAGCATTGATTTATTTTATTATAGAGTTTGATAAGTGTTCTTTCATGAGCACTTATTGTTACTTATTGTGTCTATATTTTAAATATAGAACCATGTACAAACATAGCTTTGACTTTGTGATTTTTCTTTTGGGATTCAAAATATGAGACCTCTTATGGAAAAGGACATTGGGCCCCATGTACTATTGGGCAGGTGGAGAAGGTTCCCAACTAAGGAACTTGTCAACTCATCTTTGCAGCGACACTGTACATGTGCTCCCTGCATTTATATTACATAAGCATTTGCTTGTGCAGTGCCATCCCCTGCTCTTGCACAACTGTCAATCACCACAAATGAGCAAGTTCAGGGTAATTTATATTTGCAACTTTAGAGGTGGTGGAGAGGTTACAAAGCAGTGGTCAAATGCTTTACAACTTGCCGTACAAAGAGCCCATTGTATCTCTTTGTCATGGCCATTTATGCTGCATAACACAGAGACAGAAGGTTAAGTTAGCCCTCTACCAGAATTTACTTCTTATCTTCAGCTTGTATTTTTGTATTTGTTTCTTTCTACTCTTATTTTATTAGAGTATCTCACCATTTGCTGTTTAATTCATCATCTATAAGTGTAAAACTTAAAAAATAAAATGAAACAAATTTTCTGCAGAAAGTTGAGTTCATGTGGTATAATCAGTTAACAATGTAGGTCAGAAAATGTGTGCAACAGTTAGAATAGAAAATATACTCTCAGTGAAGTTAGAAGAGGTCACATGGCAAATGACAAGCTTGTGGCTTTACAGCACCTACAGCAGAAGACTTCTTGGAAGATTGGAGCACATTTTCTTACAGAAAGTAGGAGAATGAGTGGGTCCATTGCTGTTACAGACATGTTGGAGAAGGCCCTTCTACTGTAATGGTCCCAAGTGATTCTGCTCCAATTGCACCCCCTATTGTTTCACCCCAGTGCAAGTTAAGATGTGATGAGATCAGTGGGAGCAGTGCTATGACCATGATAAAACTGAGTCACCAGTGAGAATATGCTACCATACAGACACTTTCACCTAGATTACAAGTTTTGCGTAGCAGCTTTTAACGCTGAAAAAATGGCAATTTCAGCATAAAAGCAGTAAAGCACTATTGGGACTCATGTCGGTATAGCTATACCACAAGCATTTTAGGCTGTAACACAACGTCAATCCCACACTCAAAAAAATTACGTTTTTGTGTGGGATTTCCATAGCGCCGGTATTACAGGTTGTGCGGTGAGGCTAAAATGCTTGCGTTACAGCCTATACTGACACGATCCATACTGCCATCTGAGAGCAGTAGTTATGGATTTTGTGTAACAAAAATGTTTCACAAAACTAAACTCAAAATTATACACTAACACCCATAAGCTACCTATTAACCTCTAAACCGCTAGCCTCCCGCATCGCAAACACTATATTAAACCTATTAACCCCTAATCTGCTGTCCACCCACATCGTGACTATTCAGTAAAGTTATTAACCCCTAATCTGACGCCCACCCACATTGCCAACACTATTTAAATATATTAACCCCTAATCCGCCATTCCCCGACATCGCCGCCACTATAATAAAATTATTAACCCCTATTCCGCCACACTCTGACCTCGCCGCCACTAAATAAAGTTATTTAACCCCTAAACCTCCGGGCTCCCACATCTCCGCCACTAAATAAACCTATTTACCCCTAAACTGCTGCCCCCCACATCGCAAAACACTAAATTAAACTATTATCCCCTAAACCTAACACCCCCCTAACTGTAAGTTTATTGTAGGCTAGGGGTGATAAAAAAAGTTGGAATCTTAGTGTTTTTTATTTTTCGTGATTTTTATTATTGGTAAACTTAGAATTTTTTTAAGTTGTTTTTTTTTTAGTTGTAATTTAGATTTTTTAATTTTTTTTGTAGTGTTAGGTTTTTTTAAATTTGTAATTTAGATATTTTAATTGGTAGTTTTTTTATTTTATTAGATTATTTATGTTAGGTTAATTTATAGTTTAATGTTAGGTTTATATTTATGTCACAGGTAAGTTTTTATTTATTTAAATAGAGTTATATTGTAATTTTAATTTAAAGTTAGGGGGGTGTTAGGTTTAGGGGGTTAATAGTTTAATTTAGTGATTTGACATGTGGGGGGCGGCGGTTTAGGCGTTATTAGGTTTATTTAGTGGCGGAGATGTGGGAGGCCGATAGTGGTGGCCATGTTGGGGAGTGACGGAATAGGAGTTAATAACTTTTATTAGTGTCAGCGATGTCAGGGGTGGTGGATTAGGGGTGTTTAGACTTGGGGTTTATGTTAGGTTTGCACGTAACTTTTTTCCCCCATAGACATCAATGAGCTTGCGTTACAGAGATTTTTCATTCCGCTCTTCAGGCGCTAGGTTTTGATGTCTATGGGGGAAAGTGCGCACGAGCATGTCAAATCAGGAATGGAGCTTAACGCCACCATATCACACGCACAAGAAGGCTTTTTAGTCATTCGTAATGGCAGTGCTATGGAGGGTGAAATGTGTTTGTTTCGCACCCTGTTTAGCACAAAACTCGTAATCTAGGTGATTATTTGTTATAGGAAACAACTTAAAGAAAACTTGAGATTCAGTACTCTTTCTTAATGCATAGGCAAAATACTGTGTCTGTAAGCATGCAAACCAAATGAGCTTTAATGAATATAGAACAGTGCCATTCTTTCTAAAAGCATTATTTTTCCTAACCTTTCATAGAATACGTTTTGGTAATGTTTCCAAATGATTTTATTTATTAATTATACCGTTTAAAATGTTTTCAGCACTTTAAAGAACCCTTTTTTAAATAATTAGCTTGCATTTATTGTTTAATTTGTTATCATATTTAATGTTTTGGAAGATTAGTGCAATTGCTTTCTTTAAAAGAGTAAGCAAAATAAATTTTAGATTTAGCAATTTAAATGCATAATGAATATGCTCATTAAATAATTTTGTAATCCAACTTTTTTTAAATCAAAAGTTTTTCATTTGTCCATTGTATAGGGGTATAAGTAATCATATACATATATATATATATATATATATATATATATATATGTTTTAAGTAAATATTTCAAAACAAAATAATGGCACATTTTTGTCTTAAAAAAACAGAGCAGGATGCTCTAAAAAATATTTACACTACAAACATCCGTACTATGCAAACATGGATATTGCTACTGTTTGTCCACAGTGAACGTTACAGATGAACATAGTGTAGTTGTGTAATGACAGGAACAGCTGACTCATTAGTAGAAAGCAGTGAAAGGTAATTAACCCTGGGAAAAGTACAGCTGCCATGCGAGCTGTTCCTTTCTGTAGGATCTGATTAGAAATTAGTGTTAAACCACTGATTCTTTAAAAAGAAAAAAAAAAACTGTCATTGATCATTTACTTTCAGGTAGACCCAAAAAAATATAGTTGTGTATAGTAATATAACACAAAAGATCTTTCATGAAAATGGCTTTGGAACACATTGCTAAGCTGCACACCTGTTTAGTTATTTGTGGAGAAGTAAATGTTACCTTGTATTGTTGTCAGGGTAACATCAACACCTGTTAGAATGTCATTTAATTCACTTACTGTGAGCGCTCACTTTTCAAGGTATTGTTTTTCTAAAATTTGTTAGCAATTATTTTTTAGTCTAATAAAATGACATGCGATATTTGATTATTATTTTTGCTCAGAACTAACCAATGATCAGGATGAATTTTACAGAGATTTAGTATGCAATAACTGAATAAACAACTTCATTTTTAAATGTTTAAATATAAATAAAGTAAAAGGATAACCATTAATATTTACTACACAAACAGTGGCATGATATCATTTGTTTGGAGAAATCTCAGATTTACATTAAAACTACAATGTGGTTTTTTATTTTTAACTTTTTTAGTCTACTTTATAGTAATACTGTATATTATATTAACTATGCATCAAAATAATTTTGTATTTTACAGACAAATTGTAATTTGAAATGAATACTGTGTCAGTGATTTGTATACAGTCTAATTTTTTTAATGCAAGACACATAGATCTTGCACTGATTTCAAAAGTGGAAACTAGAAAGCTGAATTATTCTCTAACAGCATCTAAATAGGTTGAGAAGTTTCAGAGATAATTAGCTTTAGAGTTGCCCAAACTTGCTATTGTCCAAATTTCCCTACCATATGAGTTCTAAGTGAACCAGGCTCTCGTAGAATTTTGTACGATAAATAAAAAATAAAAACAAAATTATATTTCAGCCAGCCTGCATCAGATTTGGTGAACAGAACATCAACTCCAAAGGACATATTTATTTCCTACTAAAATCAAAGATGATTAAAATGTGTGCACACTCAGAGACCTGGTGACATCACCAAGACCTCCTCAAATCAAATAAGCCCAGCACTGATGACCAACACTAACTATATATTCATTCAGATTTCATGAAACTCAGCAGTCAGTTTTGGCAAAAAATCCTGAATGTAAAGTGAACCAGATAAGTAGTTATTGAAATAACTATGCAATATTTCTTCCAAGGTGTATTTACACAGATTTGTAATCTGCACCACAAACAGAAATAAAAACATTGACTGCTTATATTTATATTTTTTGTAATACTTTGTTTTTGTCTATCAATTTGTTAAAATGTTTTAACAAAAAAATCATATAAATTATATTTTCTCTTTGGTATTTTCTCATATTCTTGAATCAATAGCAACTACTAAACAGAGGGCACTGGTGCAAAACATTTTTGTGCCCTTCCCAAAGGTAACTCAGTAGTTATCAAAAATAATAATATACATGCTGCTCTGTATAATGCTTTTTTAGACAGATAGATATATATATAGATAGATCGATCAATAAATAGAACCTGCACTAATAAAAGGCTCCCATGCATATACATTCTGCACACATCTATGTATAGAGTGGCTGCTATGTGCCTCCCCAGCACTAAGGCCCTCAGGCCACTGCACCTGCCGCACTATTGGTAGTTCCTCCCCTGTCTTGAATATACTTTGCTGACTACACAGCAGATCAAAATTAGAGGCAATTTTGTAAATAGGGGTCTGATGCTAACTGTTCAAGCATATGACACTATAGAGAAATGTTCAAACAATGAATATGAGTTGTATTTTCAGCATAGCTTTATTTGTACATATTTACACTATTAAAATAGACAATGTAATTTTGCTAATGTACAGTGGGATATTTAAGGCTTATCCATGTACATTTTTAAATCACTTTTTTCTGATTATTGCAGTTAATGTAATTAATGCCATGTTTTTAAGTTCTCACATTTGTAAGCTACAAAATTATTGGCTTAAATGCTTGATAATTAAATATTACATCCTATTCCAACACCTGCATAAATATAAGAATATTTTTTTTATTGTCTTTAATTATTTCCTATTTGAATAAGGTGTTAAACCAAAAGTATTATTATCCCTAAACTGAGACTAACCTATAATAACCACAAAGCACCTTGAAGTTTTGGAATAGAATTTGCAGAAGCAAAATGTTAGAAGGCCCAGAGCCCCTAGCAATAGCCCATGATAAAAGGTAGAGTGTCTGGAAACCATGGGAAACAATTCATTCTCTTCTTCATCAATGCACACCCCCTAGTCTTTCACTGCCATCTTTAACACTGAACTTTGAGGTGTATCACAAAATCACACAGCATTTTTTTTGTCAACAAAAACAACTCTCCTCTTCCAGGCAAGTAAAAACTCTGCTGCCAAGCATAAAAAAACTCATAGCATGAACTAATGCAAGGCTTGTTGAGGATTTTGGAGCCATATATCAGTCCTAGCATCATGTAGATGAACACATTATGGGCTAAACCATCCTGTAATATTAACCTTAACATGAAACCTCTTGAGGCCATGACTGCTCTGCACATATCTAAAGTGAGTATACTTCTCCCTAGGACCTGTCATTGGTATTATAAGTAAGTTCTAATGAGACTAGGGAATAACATGTAACCAGGCAACTAGGGCACCATATATGAAGGTGTGCAATTGTCTTAGATCCAACAGCATAAGCACAGGTCTGCTCAAAGAATGTTTGTTCTAGTTTATGCGAACCAAAGATGCTGACCTCTCCTGGATATGACCACCCATATCACCTAATGTTCAAATAAGTTGTTATATGTCTGTTGGATCTAAAAAAACAAAAGCAAGACTAACTGAATAATGCCAAGAAATACCAACCATACCAATGAGAGACTAGGCCCACACCATGAGATTGAGGAGAATTAATCCTATGCAAAAAAAACCTATTAGCTATTACCATTGGATAAAATACAGTCCACACATCTAGAGTGGGGAAAGTGACCTGGGGCGTCCATTTGGTGGCAGTAGCCCCCTATGATAGTATCAGTTGCTGCAGCAAAATAAGGGCTTAGCATATTTGCAGTATTTGCAAGTTAAGAGAAAGGCAGTTAAATATGTCAAGAAACTAATAGAATTATGTGTTACTTGTATAATTACATTCTAAATAAAAAGTACCTTTTCAATAATATAATGCTAGTTTACATGCCGCTATAGAGTTCATTGGTTTCACTCATCCTTTATTACCCTGCTCTTCTCACTCAAACCCAGTAGCAAGCACTATGTAAACGCTGCTGTGAACAAGAGGGAGCTTGCACACATTCATCGTTTGGTCTTAACTATATCCTGCATTTATCTAAAGGCTGTGGGGGGCAGTTTCCATTCCATGAGAGCCTCTTTGGCAAAGGTGTTAGGGGTAGTGCGAAATGATGATCATTGAGTTAAGTTGAATATTGTATGCCCCAATGGTTGACCAGATGCTTAACCAGACAGACAAATGTAAAGCTGAAAGCTTAAGGATAGAAAGTGTGCCTAAATGGCTAAAAGTATCAAACCACTTGTTAAAATGTATAAATATATATTTTATTACGATACAATAATGCAGTAAACTAAAACAGGGACGTCTCCCTATAAAAATAAAAATAAAAAAAGAATAAATATAACCAATATAAAAAATGACTCAAAACATGCAAGTTACATCGAATGATAAAATACAGAGTATCTGAACCGTATGTGACATAAAAAGAATATATAAAAAACAGTTTATCAATTGCCTGTTAGATCGTGATCTAGCATAGAGCACAGCGATCAGAGTTCGTGTTGCGCTTCTGGGGTGATATAGACAGTAAGCTCAAAGAAAACTGAACAATAGTTAATGAGATTCATGTGAAGAAATCGAACACCGTGGCCAAAGTAATGTAGGATGACAAATTTGTTCGGAAAGCACTTATAAGTGAAATTCACATATGTTAATAATGCATAGTACTTTACCGTACTCCAGATGACAAGTCTCGGTCAAATCTAGGACCGTTGAGGCGACTGCTGTCGCTATCCGAGAATACTCTCTGCAAACCTACTCACGTGTAGGACAGCGTCTGACGTCACACCTTGTTCCTCGTGTCAGAGGGTTGCTACTGTTTGGAGATTTCCAATTGGTAATTGTGTTCTCCGATAGGATGTGTGTTCAGCCCTTAAAGGTGTATCATAGGCTCGAAGTTTGACGTGGGGTATGCAAATTCCTCCTCACTCTCAATGTTGCAATAAAAGGTTAACCCGGGTTAAAATGTTGTATAGAAAGTGCTGCAATGTCACCTAAAAAAGCGATGCATTTCGCC